>NW_027211296.1:0-20221 GCF_029030835.1 Brachyistius frenatus
CCATCACACTACCACCACCATATTTTACTGTTGGTATGAGGTTCTTGTTCTGAAATGTGGTGTTACTTTTACACCAGATGTAACGGGACACGCACCTTCCACAAAGTTCAACTTTGGTCTCGTCAGTCCACAGAGTATTTTCCCAAAAGTCTCGGGGATCATCAAGATGTTTTCTGGCAAAAATGAGACGAGCCTTAATGTTGTTTTTGCTCAGCGGTGGTTTTGGTCTTGGAACTCTGCCATGCAGCCATTTCTGCCGAGTCTCTTTCTTCTGGTGGAGTCATGAACACTGACCTGATCTGAGGCAAGTGAGGCCTGCAGTTCTTTGGATGTTGTTGTGGGGTCTTTTGTGACCTCTCTGATGAGTCGTCGCTGCTCTCTCGGGGTAATTTTGGTCGGCCGGCCGCTCCTGGGAAGGTTCACCGCTGTTCCATGTTTTCTCCATTTGTGGATAATGGTTCTCACTGTGGTTCTCTGGAGTCCCAAAGCTTTAGAAATGGCTTTAGAACCTTTTCCAGACTGATAGATCTCAATTACTTTCTTTCTCATTTGTTCCTGAATTTCTTTGGATCTCGGCATGATGTCTATCTTCTGAGGATCTTCTGGTCTACTTCACTTTGTCAGGCAGGTCCTATTGAAGTGATTTCTTGATTGAGAACAGGTGTGTCAGTAATCAGGCCTGGGTGTGGCTCGAGAAATTGAACTCAGGTGTGATAAACTACAGTTAAGTTATGTTTTAACAGGAGGGGGCAAACACTTTTTCACACAGGGCCATGTGGGTTTGGATTGTTTTTCTCCCTTAATAATAAAAACCTTCATTTAAAAACTGCATTTTGTGTTTACTTGTGTTATCTTTGACTACCGTATTTTTCGGATTATAAGGTGCACTTAAAATCCTTAAATGTTCTCAAAAATTGACAGTGCGCCTTATAATCCAGCGCGCCTTATGTATGGTTACTTGTTGTGCTTATTGATCGATTTTATGTGCTACAGTGCGCTCAAAAATCTGTCGAAATGTGTAAGTACAACTTTGGTAAGCAAAGAAGCCGCTCCGCTCAATGGCTATTCGGAGCATTACGGTACGATGTGTCACGACCTGATCGGCCCGTAACAGGAATGTAATGTCTGAACTAAAAGTGCATTCATGTGAGGCAGCCCGCGCCCGGAGTATGCGTTAGCTACAATAAACCAATCAGAGAACAGTATTTAGTACGCTTACCCCCTCCACTTTTTATACGTAATACTTACTGTGCTTCAACATTATATTACAGTACATTTGTGTGTACGTAAAAGGACTCCAAAAATGGCACCTGTTAAGAGGCATGCTTACGAAGCGGGTTTGAAACTCCAAGCAATTAGCTACGCTAAGTGAGTGTATTTTTCTGTACCGGTATTTGTTGTTACAACTGAGTTGAATAAAGTTTGGTTTACCGGACTGTGTTGTTTTTGTTAATGCGCCTTATAATCCGGTGCGGTTTATGTGTGAACATAGACACATTAATTCACAGTGCGCTTTATAATCCGGTGCGCTTTATAGTCCGAAAAATACGGTAATATTAAAATTTGTTTGATGATCTGAAACATTTAAGTGACAGACATGCAAAAACATTGGAAATCAGGAAGGAGGCAAACACTTTTTCACACCACTGTATACATAAATATAGAGAAGAAATAAAATGCATAAGAACAGACAAAATGAATAAAATTAACATAAATAGAGTTACAATATAAAATAAAGCAATATGCATTTTAAAGATATTCAAGTGCAAGAGATGTTCAGCAGTAGCGAGTTAAAGGCTGAAGTAAAGAGATGTGTTTTGAGCTTTCTTTTAAAAGCATTTATTGAGCTTGTAAACTAAACAGACAGCGCCCTCTGGTGGGTACATGGTGGAACTACAGGCGGAGACGTTGATGACGTCAGTTCTGAGGAGGGTTTGAAATGAGAGGAAACAGGAGGATGTGTGGATGAAGCACACACTGAGGGAGAGTGTGGTTCATCTGTAGCAGGTTTGTGATGTCATAAAGCTCTCTGACGCTAAAGGATTTATTAGAGAAATATATGTAGCGCTGGTTTACAGACTGAGACACAGGTCGTTTTAACGAGTGAAGGAGGACGAATAGTTACTTCAGTGGAGGTTTGCAGCAGATTAAGATGTATTGTTATGAGACGTTTCAGCAAGAAGTTGAACTCTCAATTATTTTTCAGGCAAACTGTCAGAACAAACTTTCAATGTGTCAGAATTTCAGTAAATATACTTATTTATCATGCTTGTCTTCATACTTTTGTCATATCTCTTTTGAAATTACAAAAGCCAGAAAGATATCTTATCTTAGCATAAAGACAGAGCAGAGCAGAACAGTTAGCGTGGCTCTGTCCAAAGGGAACAAAAACCACCGAACACTTGTACTCCAAGTTCACTAGTTTAATGTTCCGTTACTGAAGCTACTGAAGCTTTATGGAGGGCGTGGAGAGGAGTCCCTCGACTGCTCAACCAAAACTGAAAAACAGGTTTAGTTGTGCACATAAAGCAGAAATCTGCTGTTTTAAGAAATTGATTTGTGTTTAGAAACCTGCTGTTAATCACATGTCACCACCCAGTGAGACTCTCTGTACACCTCCCATGGAGTTACATCAATCTCTGTTCTTTCACGTATTGTTCATCGTGCTCCTCGAAGAGAGACTTTGCTTCACAAAAAAAAAGCTCATTCAGACTCACGTATTGAAGCTGAGCGACCTCTAGTGGTCATATATATATAACAACAATCTGGCGTCACAGAAGTGGCTCGGTTCAGATGACATCAATATAAGATGAGTATTTCCCTGTTAGGTGTGTCGGGTGGTACGGTAGTCGGGACAATTTATTTTTTTTACTTTTGCCAAGATGACAAAAGTCACATAACTTTAAGGATGTAGTGACGTTGACGCACAACATTGGCTCGAGTCATCATTTTAACCCTGAGCCGCCATGTTTACCTAACAAAGTGTTTTTTGTGCCTAAATCTAACCAGAGGTGATGATTGAGGAAACACTCCTGTTCAAAGATTATTATGTTTCTGGCACTTCAGCCTTTATTCAGAGAGAGAAGTGAAGACAGACAGGAAACGTGGGAAAGGGAGCGAGGAATGACAGCATTCATTCAACCCCAACCAGTCGGCTGAATGATGTGTCATAGACATAATCCAGATACAAAACACAGCAACGTATTTAAAGGTACAGTCTCTGTACCTTCAAAGGGTTTCAGTTCAACAGCACAAAAAAATCTAAAGAATTCATTGAAGTGCTGCAACGAACAATTATGAGTTTTTTGTTGCTGTTTACTTCGTTCTCTTGATTAATTGTTTATCCTCTGAAATGTCAAAAAAGACTGAAATGTTGTCTTTTCTCAACTCCACATTGACAACATCAAAAACCATGAAACATGACAAAAGGCAGCATATCCTGGCAGTAGATGGTGGAAGCAGTGAGTGGTGGTCTACACTGGTAGGATATAGAAAGTACAGGATCAACAGTAGCAGCTCTTACTAGGAGGAGGTTCTCCTTTACCCAATTGTGTTGTTGTTAACAGATTTCCATGGATGGATAAAATGCAAGACACCTAGTAAAAGAGAACAACATGATGACTATAACGTGGTCTGTCTCTCTGTTCTGTCCTCCTGCAGCGCAGACGTTCACCCTGGTGAGCAGCGACACGTGAGCGATGTCCGCCTCAACATCCACCCGGCGCCCCATCCAGCCCAAATGTAGCCAGCCTGCACAGAGCATCATGCTCCATGGCTTCCTGAGTTTACAACAGAACTACTTTGACACTGCTGTCACATGCAGGGAGACTGAGACTGAGAGTGTGACGCCCTGCTGACAGACGGACCAACAACCCCCGGACAGGCAGCCATCACATCCACACACAGGGAGGCCGACCCGCTAGATCTGTTCATACAAACATCCGTCTATGGAGTCCTATTAGTCCCCAAACATGTCTGCATCGCTGAAGGATTGTGAAATGGTTGAGTCACAAAAAAGGTGTAATTAGATTATATTTGAATTAAAGTATAGACGAACAAAGAAAGAAATTAATGCAGTTCAATATTAAAATGACCACCAAAAAAAAGAAACGTTTCTGGTTTCCAACAACAAACACAACTTCAAAGGAAGCAGTAAGAAGTGGACCGAGTGACTAACTGTTTAAACAGCAGCTGTTGGTTTAATAAGAACAGGACTGGTGAACCTGTTTGTTTCAGCCCACTTCCTGTTTTGATGAACAGAAAGGTTGAGACAGGTGGAGCTTCATGAATAGAGCACATCCTTCGTAGAGGTGTTATTATCTCAGTGGGCTCGTAAATCTGAATCACAGGTGTGTTTTCCTGAACACAGATTTGCACCTGGGAGGCAGCAGTGAAACCACATCTGATCTGCTGGGATTCAGTTCTCCTGCTCGAAGATATTGAAGGAAAACCTCGTGCACCTCCTTCTCCTTTGTGTCCAATGCTGTTTGCAGTCGGTTCCCAGTGACTTTACACGAGTTTTAACCTTTAAATAACTTTTCATGCCTCCACACCAGCAACAGTAGTGGACGTAGGTAAGTTGTCTCAGGAACTCCTTGAGGGAATTTCTTTAAATTTGGCACAATTGTTCAACTCTGAGCTGAAGGATGAACTGATCAGATCTTGGTGGTGTAAACTGTAACCTGGTGAAGGCACAACGCCAAGCTGTAATTCCAGTTTGGAGTTTTTCTTTTAATAGCTTACTGCTATTGTCACATACTTCATCTCCCCGTCTGAGTCAGTCATGGTTGAAAGGTCGTTACACAACTTTCATTACTGCCACCTACGAAGGAGGCTTTGTGGCGCTGGCAGGTATTTATCCTCATTATGTTCATTTTTCATCGTTGTAAGGTTTTAGTCCATATCCTGGGCTGGAGAGAAAATCACATAGATTCACAGTGGGTGGGATGGAGGAGGAGGACGGAGGAGGAGGAGGATGGAGAAGGATGGTGGAGGAGGAGGATGGAGGAGGAGGACGGAGGAGGAGGAGGATGGAGAAGGATGGTGGAGGAGGAGGATGGAGGAGGAGGACGGAGGAGGAGGAGGATGGAGAAGGAGGAGGATGGAGGAGGAGGAGGAGGATGGAGGATGGAGAAGGATGATGGAGGAGGAGGATGGAGGAGGATGGAGGAGGAGGAGGATAGTGGAGGATGGTGGAGGAGGAGGATGGAGGAGGAGGAGGATGGTGGAGGGTGGTGGAGGAGAAGGATGGAGGAGGATGGTGGATGATGGTGGAGGATGGTGGAGGAGGAGGATGGAGGAGGATGGAGGAGGATACTGTCACCTCACGATTGCATCTCTGCTGTTTTGCAGATGATGTGGTTTTGTTGGCTCCAGAAGGCCGAGACCTCCAGCGGTCACTGGGATGGTTGTCTGTCAGGACTAATTCAAAGGTCATGCCACATGAGAAATTGAAAGTGTTCATACCTGATAACAGCCTCTCCAGGAAAACATGCAGTGTTGCACTTGATTGTAAAGCGGATGTGAATGTTGACTCCTCGGTTTTAGAAAATTGTAGAAATGGTCGAACCCATATCTCCGTAATCCAGCGTTAGAAAGGTGTGGGGTGGTTCCCAAAGTTATCTAACTATCCACCAATGACTTCAGACACGGAATAAAAACTCCACATGGATGTAGACTGAACAGAGGGAGCTGCTTTGTTCACTCTGGAGTCGGGAGTGAAAGGGTTTGAGTATCTGATGGGAGAGGAGGATGGATGGGTTGTACTGGACGCATGAGCTGAAGGTGAAGCGACCGACTTACCGACCAGTCGACATCCAAGAGTCTCAACTGTTGTGGAGGAACAACGAGGATGAGAGCACTAATGAAAGAGCTCATGTTCATGAGGCAGGGGAAGATGGGAGGTGGATTGTATTGGACTGGTGAGGTAATAAATCAGGAGCTGGAGTTGAAGGTGATGTTTCCAAGTTACTGATCAGTCGACGGGCCGAGCGTCACCTCTGGTTATCAAACCTGCAAAGTGAGCAGAAGAAGGAGATCCTGGATAGAAGTGCATGAAGTAGACAGGTTGGCAGCGTCCACTCAGACAAACAATGAGGAACTTCCTGTTGGAAGGAAGAGTTGAGGTGGTTTGGACGTGACGAGGCTCGAGGTCATTAGGCAGCAGTGTACACGGTATATACTACCGTTTATTATTGGCAATTATTACAGTAAGGATGCAGATTGGAATATAAATTCAGATTACTGTTGTGTTGGCAGTCCTCTCCATCCGCCAGCCCACCGCCTCATGCTACCACAGACCCAGAGTGAGGGTTAAAAAGTTCTATTTTTTCTCCAAAGACACACCAAAGAATATTTCTGTCCTTTTCTGAACACATAAGTATTACTCATAAATAATACAAAACCATTTCACAGTCTTGACCGTATGTGCGACTTGTTTTGGGAGTAATTAGCAGCGTAGCGCTGTGTTTCCAAATATACATGAATACACACAGCTTCTGATACCTTACTAAGTATTAAAATCTTAACATGTTAATCATTAAATTAAGACTGAATGTGCAGATCTGGAGGGGGGGATGTTGGCTGTTCCTGAGCTGCCGGAGCGAGTGTACAGCTGTATATAGGAGCACTTGAGAAGTGTCACCGCCGATGGGCCGAGCACCAAAACTCAACACACATGCAGTGCTTTACTTTCACCCCAAAGTGACCGATGCTCTTTCATTTCGACCTGATTCTCTGTGTTGGTTTGGGACCGAAAGTTCCTCTATTTTCACACGTTTTTGCACCTGCAACATAACAGATTGTCCTTCATTGGATATACATATATAAATATATAAAAAGTATATATATATATATATATATATATATATATATGAACATAAAGCAGATTTTTACTTCAACAAGGTGCCACTTCATGCTGCTGTTTTTTCTCTTTTATTTGGACGAGTCAAGTATTTTACTGAAGCTGCATTTCTTTCTGTGGAGCCGAGGTTTGAATCTCCTGAAGCCGGTCAGACGCCACACACAGTACGAGTATGTGAATGTTTTGGATTTGCTGTCTGCTTTTTCCAGGTTGTGTGTCTTCTTTTGTTTCTCTCTCTCTTTAGTTTACATTATGTAGAAGCTCCACCGTGTAGAGGCTGAGGAGACGTGACGCGGATCCTGAGTTTGAATCTGCCCTGTAGGTGGCGAAGAGTTGGAGAATAGCACATGTACGAAGCAATAAGTCGGACTTTGGAACTCCAGGACGTAAAAGCAAATTAAAAGAGATGTATAAACTGTAAAAAAAAAAAAAATACAAAAATAAAACAAGATAGCATAATTTATGTACACACTGAAAAGAAGAGTGAATATTATAAGAGGTTATTATTAATATTATTAGAGTCAATATGCAAAAAGTTCATACCCCATCTGTTTTATATCATGTGAAATAAATGTTGATGTTCTTAAAACATGCTTGTTGGTTGTATTTTCTTTTGGACCCTCTACTATCCACGTCTAGTTCTTATTTTCCATTTTTCTGACATGGCTTGGTAAACCTGTGTTTCTCAGCCTTCTAGCTTGTGACTCCTTAAAAGCAAATCAAGCGTAATCCAACATTAAGACAGTAAGTTTGAAAGATCTGAGAATTTGTGGATCTTGATATACTTATTCTGAACTGGTGTATGCATGTGCATGCAAAGAAATGTGCATATTTCACTATTATTAATTCTAGTGCTGCAATTACTTTCATTATGATTTAATTTCCAATTATTTTTCTCATTTAATCTATCATGAGCCAAAGGGGATACCATAAATGTCTTGTTTTGCCCCACAATCAACCCCAACCATCATGTTTGTTACTTCTGCTTAAAAAAAAAAAAAAAAAAATGCAGAACCGATTATTAAAAGATGTTTAATTTTAGGCTGCTGACTAAAAGAGTCCATCTCAGTAGGCTATAAAATGTGGGCTCATTTGTAGCCTGATACAGGTGAAAACGGATCTTTTCAGAGGGCACTTTGTCTCCATCTGAGCAGAGTGCTGATGTAGTAGGCCTCCACAGCAACGCAACAGGTCAACCAACTGGACCAGCACGGCTCCCAGTATCCACACTGGCTGAAGAAAGCTGCAGTTCAAAACCCTTCAGAAAGGCTCGGTACAGCCGTGAAGGCTAAAACGGGCTAAAACAAAAAACGGGTCCGTGGTGCCTTCAGGAGCACGCACCTGGCTGAGAGAAGAACGTGCTTTTTCAGCACTTTTAGAGTTGGATCATTTTTCTGTTTGTCGGAACACGTGGAGCTGAGAGGCCACAATGCCAAAGATCGTCTATTCATACGACGATGACTTACTCCTTTCGTAAAGAAGTTCAGTATACTGTACTCCTAGTAGCATACGCGCGAAGAGTGCTCAACGGAAAAGGAGTCAACCACTTTTAAAATAAGTTAGTCATTGTCAAAGTCATAATTCAAATCATAATTAAAGGCCATAAACCATATAAAAGATCTCGGTACAATAGGTACCGCGCTCAACGCGGATATCAAATTTCCTGGTGTGTGTTTGGTATATTTTGGTTCCCCGAGTGATACATCGTCCTAATAGACCAGCTTTGGCCCTGCGAAGCCCCGACGTCATCCGAACCCCCCGCTGTGCTTTACGCTTGAAGCCGAGTGAAGAAGAAGAAGAAGAAGAAGAAGAAGAAGAGCAGCCGGAGGGCGACTTTCCACGACAACACCACCGACATAGCGGCTCGTGCTGTGCGGAAATGGCTCCGATAACGACCGAAGGAGCCGAACAAGACTCTCCGCCGACGTCGAAACAAAACGGTACCGGTGAAACAGCAGAAACCGGCGTGGAGGGACAGGCCGTGCCGGACCCCGAACAGGAACCGGGCGACAACAACGAGAGCAGAGCAGGAATGGACGTGAGCAGTGGACGCGGTGCGGCGGAGGAGCCCGGGGACGACCCGACACCCGGCCCCGGCAAACAAACCGCTTCACCGGGCGAAAAGGGAGGCAGCGACGAAGGGGGACCCGGCGGTGAACTCTCTGAACCGGGGAAAAGTCCCGTGCAGGGGAGTTTGGCAAGTAGCACCGATTCCGCACAAGAGGGCTCCCGGGTGCTGAAAGAAGAACAAAGAGAGGGGGAGAGCGGGTCCTCCTCCCCGCCGGACGACCGCACAAAGACCGCGGAGAAAGCCGAGCACGGCACCAAGAGACGGGCCAGCGTGGAGCTGACCTCGTCGGACGGGGAGCCGCTCAGCCGGATGGACTCCGAGGACAGGTCTGTGGAGGTGGTGTTAGGAGGTGGTGCTGGAGGCCTAGCTGATTAGAGGTGGTGTTGGGTCACAGCACGATGCCGGGCTCGCACGCTGGAAGTGGTAGTTTGTTTACAGGTGTAAAACGGTCGCTTCCGCCAGGAGATATAGTCCTTTAACGATGCTCGGTGACGTGCACATCTGTGTAGGAAGTGATGCTCGTGATCACACCGGGTATCTGAACCGTGAAACCGGACAGACTGAAGCTCCGACCGGGAACCAGTACCTCGCACGTGCAACCGGAACGGTCCTCACGTTACTTCTGTCTGACACCGATTCACACACACAGGTCGTCAGACGAAGGCACGTGCGGCAGAAATAGGATGGCGGGGATTGACTGCCTTGCTCAAGGGCACATCAGACAGGTCGTCATGGAGTCCATCTTTCCTGATGCACAGTAAACCAGAACTACACAGTTTGTAGTTCACTTCCTGTAAAGACTGGAGAGCAGTTTGTTTCCAGGGAAATGAGGGAACGATTACCTGCACGAACTTTAAAATGATATTGGATAGAGATAGAGATGATAAATTATATAAAACAAATATTAAAGGGAGGCTCACATCACCCTATAAGAACTGTTAATGTTAACTTTATTAAAGAGATATTGAAAATAAGTGCAATACAGAAGAACCTAAAACCACATCTGAGGAAGACGTGTTTTGGAGGATTTGTTTCAGGCAGTAGTTGTTAGAGAGATGTTTTCCATGTGGAGATGCTTTTAATGCAAACAAACAACTTCCTGCAGCTGTTCCCTAGTAAAAGCCTTCCAGTAGTTTGAACTTTGACCAGGAAGCAGCTGCAGGAAGTGTCGGGGTGTCACCTCAGATTATCCTTCTCTGAGGTCGCTATGAGGGCAGGTCGGTGTCTGTCGCCATGGTAACTCTGGGAGACGCTTCATGTCAAAGAACAGGTGATGGAAACACCACAAACAACACGCCTCCTTTATCCCTACTCAGACACATCCTCTGATCTGCCTCTGATGTCATCAGTCAAATGAGTGTTTGTGAGAAATACGCAGGAAACCGAAGCTTCATCTGTTGAGGAAGTTATCGTTGAACCGAGAGTCCTCGTCCGTGCAGCGTTTCAGATCACTGAAAGGAGCAAGATGTTAAAATCAAGTGTTAGTCGGTGGTTGGAAATGAAGCCGATCATTGTAAAGTCAGATTGTAAATTGATGAACACAAAAAGTGCCGTTCATTAAGCCGGTCGTTTCCATTGCAGCTGGTTGATCTTTATAACCGGACCAAAGTAGCAAGAGAGCAGGGAAACCACATATGGACGCGGTTCAGAAGGTTTCTCAGTCCGGTTTGTGATGTCATCAGTCAGGACGGCTGGTTGATCCGCCTCATAAAGTTCCTCCAGTTTGGTAGAAAGATGGATGATGAGCTGAGCAAATCAACATTAAACTAGATTTGATTGAATTATTGATCAAGGCATCGCAGTGATGTGGTCTTTTTAGAAGATTTTGCGGGTGAAAGGGTTTGTGGGTACTGAGTGAGGTTCCCCTGCGTCTCCTCTGTTTCCACCCGTCACTCTGACCTCCGAACGCCTCTGGATTCATCAGAAAGTGAATTTTCCTGCAGACGGCTGGAACAGACTGAAACTGAATGAGTCAGTAGAGTTGTGATTCAGTGAAGTCCTGAACCATCACAGAGCTCATCTCGCCCGCTCACTGCCAGTCCTGCAGTGTGATGTGAAACCTGTGCACACCTCCGTCGCTGCTGTGAGCGGTGCTGGTCCTCCTCCCACCTCCTCTCTGCTTCCTCCCGTGTTTGGAGGCGTTTGAACTCGGAGTGACGTGAAGCTGGAATCAGTCAGATCGGAAACGAGGAGGCCGACGGCTGCCTCTGCTCCTCGACGGCTTCCTGAGTCATGCAGATACAAGAATACTTTGATCAGGAGAAGTTTAGGTTGAGATGAATCACTTCCTTTCATATATAGTGTGGCAGTAAGTAAAGGACCAGTCTACAGGCTGGACACACCTTCTCATGTTGGCAAATTACTACACGTATAAATATATCGTGTCGTTTCATACATTATGAAATAACGTGGAATTAGGTGGAGAACAAAGTTAAATGGAGCCGTTTAACCAACACAACTGATGGTCTCATTAAAAAGGAAGAAATTCCAGCAGGTAACTTCTGACCGGTTTCACCTGTTTACTAAAATCACACCAGGTGACGACATCATGAAGCTGCTGAACACACCGACGCCAGTTAAAGCTGTCATCAAGACTAACAGGAGACTTTGAGGAATATACAACTTTATTTTAACAGTGTTATTTCATAGTTTAGTTTTAAAGTCTATGAAATACAGAAAAACTCTTGAGAGAGGGAGTGTGTCCAAACAGACTGGATATACAACTACAGACTGGATATACAACTACAGACTGTTTATAAAAGAGTTCGTAGCTTCAGGTCTGTAAAATGGTTCCGATCCAGAAGTGTCTTCAGCTGCAATACCAGCGAGTGCCACTAGAGGTCGGCTCCAAAAAGCCTCCGGCTCCATAGACTCCCATTCAACTTCTCTCATCAAATCCAAAGTGAATAAAATGTGTCCATCAGTTCTCTCGGTGTTGTTAGCTAAAGTCACTCCTTCTTCTTAGTTTTCTGGAGGTCCATCTGAAAATAATCCCTCATTCATTAGAAAAGAAGATTCAAGAAGACCTGTTTTTGGGGGCGTGTCTGTTTGATTGACAGGCCTGTGGTGCAGTCAGGTTACAGCTAATGTTCACAAACCAACGGGTGAGCTCCCTGCTGGCTGTTGATTGGTCCAAACATTTGACTGCTGCTGTAAATATCCTCCCAGCCTGTTTTTGAGGGCATAACGATTTTAATCTGATTATGTCCTAATTATAAAAACAGATGTGACTTTTATCTTCCTTCCAGTCCAAATCATTCAAAGATTTTCTCCACATAGAGAAGCTGGAAGCAGCAAATATTTGTGGCTCCAGTGATTCATTGACACATGAATAGTTTCTGACATATGTCAGCTGTGAAAGTACGAACACAGCTGTTGGGAGAAAATGCTGTTAGACAAGTGTTTAAAGGCTTTGAAGAGCAGATGAGTGATGACATGTTCATGTCGGCCACCAGAGGCTCTGTTCACCTGCCAGCATCCGTCTGATTGAGTTAGTTTTCTCCGTGTGGTCTGAAGGAGGATCCACACCAACCCTCCTGTTTACATGCCTCAGCACACGTTACATGTTACAGAGGACACGCGTGTGATTTCTCTGCTCGCCTGCGGTGCGTTCAGGAGCAGTTGAATGTTGAAGTGAGCTGCCAGAGAAGTTTATAGTTGCAGCTTCACCTGTAATCCCATCAAAACCCTGGACTGAAGGTCGTCTTACTGCCGCAGCTTCTCCCACAGCGTCCAGCCTCGTCTCCTCGTCTTCATCAGCAGCTGCAGTTGGATTCAGAAACTTGATGTAAACAGAATGAAGCTATTTGAATGTTTGCTGAGCAACCGCTCTGATGAAGACAGTGAGAGGTGGTTGAAAGCTGCAGCTCACTGAACAGGACTTTAAAACGGAGAGCTTCAATAGTTTGTTGTTTTTATTGACAAAATGAACGCTAGGAATCATCACTGTGGACGGTACAGTTGTGTGAAGAACCAGCTGGTGACCGCACGGCCTCAAAACGGACTTTTAATGACTTCATGTGGTTGTTGTTTTAATTTAGTGAAGCAAGACATGACATGTGAGAGTGTAAATTAGACCTGACATGACAACAAGTAACAGACAAACAAGACCAAGCAGGAATAATAAAACAAAAGAGGGAAATACGGAAAAACAAAACAAAAGACATAAATACATGAAATAAGTCCAAACTAAATTGTAATTTTGTGGTTTTTATGATACAAGATGGAAGTTTTTACAGCTGGAACATTTTCCTGTAAAGACTGATTGAATGAAAGAAGATCATGTGGAGGCACACACACACACACATAGACACACACACACACACACATAGACACACAGACACACACACACACACACATAGACACACACACACACACACACACACACACATAGACACACACAGAGACACATAGACACACACACACACACACATAGACACACACACACACACACACACATAGACAGACACACAGAGACACACAGACACACACGCACACAGACACACACACACACATAGACACACACAGACACACGCACACACATAGACACACACACACAGAGACACATAGACACACACACACACACACAGAGACACATAGACACACACACACACAGAGACACATAGACACACACACACACACACACATAGACACACACACACACAGACACACACACACACACAGACACACACACACACATAGACACACACAGACACACGCACACACATAGACACACACACGCACACACACACATAGACACACAGACACACACACAGACACACACACACACACACAGACACACGCACACACATAGACACACACACAGACTCACTCATACACACACACACACACACAGGCAGCAGCTTGATGAGAAATCTGCCCACATCACATTTAGATCTTAAAACGTGGGAACTTTAAAGACTTGATAGAAAACTGAGTTCAGACTGAGATCCTCTTTGATTATTGATCGGTGGATTGATGACTGAAGACTGATCAGCTGTGTCGACTGACCACCTGCCAGCTTCACCTGCACAATTTCAACTCACCTGATTTCCTTTTTCTTGTACTGTATGTTTGTATGTTAAGCCCTTCCTGGATGTTTATCTTTTTCGTGTGTGTGTGTGTGTGTGTGTGTGTGTGTGTGTGTGTGTGTGTGTGTGTGTGTGTGTGTGTGTGTGTGTGTGTGTGTGTGTGTGTGTGTGTGTTGCAGCATCAGCTCCACCCTGATGGACATGGAGAGCACGGCGTCCAGCGGCCGCTCCACCCCGGCGATGCTCAACGGTCACGGTGGGGGGGCGGTGGCGGTGGGCGGTGCCGCCCCGGCGGGGGGGAAGTCTCTGAGCTACACCTGCTGCTGGGATCACTGCCAGCTGCTGTTCCCCAGCAGCCCCGACCTGGCCGAGCACATCCGAGCCACACACGTGGACGGGCAGAGAGGAGGGGTCAGTGTCAGGGGGGTGGGGGGGTAAATAAACACAGCATGTGATGAGCAGCTCCAACTACAACAGGGAAACGCAGGTAGACTTTGAGAAACTTCTCAGAGACTCTGATCAAGGAAAGAACAGAAACCCTGATCTTAGAGAGGAGCTGTGGTCCAGCCCGTTGCTAGGTAACACATCCTTTTAAAAGATGTGGTTGGTTGATCCAAAATAAATGCACAGAATGAACAGTGACCTCCAGTGGAAGTTAAATGAAGTGCGTGTGAAAGCAAACATCCTCCTGCAGAGAATCTGGAGACTTTCATCAACCTCATTCAGTCTGAACTATATTTCTCTGAGCTCGCTGGACTTCAGCACTTTTCTCCTCTGATGAAGGAACTCTTCCTTCTAAAGTCCTCCTCCCTGATCCTCCTTGGTCCTCCCTGATTCTCCTTGATCCTCCCTGGTCCTCCTTGGTCCTCCTTGATCCTCCCTGATCCTCCCTGGTCCTCCCTGATCCTCCCTGGTCCTCCCTGGTCCTCCTTGGTCCTCCCTGATCCTCCCTGGTCCTCCTCCCTGGTCCTCCCTGATCGTCCTCCCTGGTCCTCCCTGATCGTTCTCCCTGGTCCTCCCTGATCGTTCTCCCTGGTCCTCCCTGATCCTCCTCCCTGGTCCTCCCTGATCCTCCCTGGTCCTCCCTGATCCTCCTCCCTGGTCCTCCCTGATCCTCCCTGATCCTCCTTGGTCCTCCCTGATCCTCCCTGGTCCTCTCTGGTCCTCTCTGGTCCTCCCTGATTCTCCTTGGTCCTCCGTGGTCCTCCCCGGTCCTCCCTGATCCTCCTCCCTGATCCTCCCTGGTCCTCCCTGGTCCTCCCTGATCCTCCCTGGTCCTCCCTGATCCTCCTCCCTGGTCCTCCCACTTTATCACAGTCTATTCTCAACTTTCTGGAGAAATTCTTAGAAAACATCACGACTCTATTTTCTTAGAATTTTGCCAGTAGGAAGAAGTTTTAGTGAATATGGGTTCAGATCGAGTCCCACTGATGTAAAATAATGTTCCACACACATGTTACTGTTTTATCCCTGAAGTGAGTTCAGAGCAGCAGAAACAGAACAAACCGTTTAATGGGAGGCTGTGGCTCAGATGGTAGAGTGGGTTGCACATTAATCAGAAGGTTGGTGGTTCAATCTCCAGCTCCTCCTGTCCACATGCCTCAGTGTCCTTGAGCAAGACACTGAACCCTAAGTTGCTCCCGATGGTGAACCATCAGTGTGTTGTGAGTCGCTTTGGATAAAAGCGTCAGCTAAATGAAACGTAATGTTAGCTGTTGTTAAGTTCCTGCTGTCAGCATCTGCTTCACTGTTAACCACCACAGTCTGTGTGTGTCTGTGTGTGCGCCCCCAGGTGTTTGTGTGTCTGTGGAAGGGCTGCAAGGTGTACAACACTCCGTCCACCAGTCAGAGCTGGCTGCAGAGACACATGTTGACCCACAGCGGGGACAAACCCTTCAAGGTGAGAGCTCACATCTCACATCACACACTCACTCCTGTCAATCAGCTCGCCTCACACACTCTCTCCTCTGTGCTCCTGCAGTGTGTGGTGGGGGGCTGCAACGCCACGTTCGCCTCACAGGGGGGGCTGGCACGCCATGTCCCGACTCACTTCAGCTCCCAGAGTTCATCCAAACTGTCCAGTCAGGGCAAACTGAAGGAGGAGTCTCCGTCCAAGGCCGGCCTCAACAAGAGGAGGAAACTCAAGAACAAACACCGGCGATCACTGCGTATGTAACACACACACATGGTTGTGTCACTGCTCCACACACACTGATAATCAACACAAATTTTTAAAAGTTCCCATTATTTTTCTGCAAAAAATGTCAGCAGAATCTGTACTGAAAGTATTAACTACATAAAATTTAATATTAATAAAACTGACTTTATTAACAAAAATAACTCCAAAAATATCTCTGCTCCTGTTTTCTCATCTCCAAATGAAACCAGAATAAGAGAAACAGGAAGTGAAATGTGTTCTTCACATTAAAATGATGTGATTAAATGTTTGTGATCAAAGGAAGTGATTCCATATTACTGGATGTTAAATGAGTTTTCTCCACACGTCCAGTTGTCAGAGACGTCTCTTTGTTGGTTTCATCCAGCAGGTCTATGTGTTGAATGAACATGAATTAAACAGCATCTAAAGCTCTTATTTTGAAAGGCTGATGTCGTCCTTGTTTCTATATTCCAGTCACAGACGCTCTGTTCTGGAAACATACGCAGCTTTTTAGGAGATTTTAGGAGCTTTTAGGAGCTTTTATCTCCACGGTTCTCCAAGTTCAATAAATACATTGAAAACATTAAAACTAAAATATTTCTGTGATGTGCAGCAGGATTATTATCACAGGAAGTGATTACACATTTATTATTCTATCAGGTAGTGCTTAAAAAAATGTTTTCTTTCTACTTCCTGCAATTTTACACCAAAAAAATTCACTTAAAACTCCAAAAATTACATCGACATTTTTGAGAAAAATCCACCGCAAAATTTGAAATTTTTGATCACAACAATCACCAAGCTTTGTGAAATCCTGAAAAATATTAATAAAATGAGTTTTCTGTTTCCAGCACGACCTCATGACTTCTTCGACGCCCAGACGATGGACGCCATCCGCCACCGAGCCATCTGCCTCAACCTGGCAACACACATCGAGAGCCTGGGCAACGGACACAGTGTGGTGTTCCACAGCACGGTGGGCACACACACACACACACACACACACACACACACACACACTCACACTCACTCACTCACTCACACACACACACACACACACACACACACACACACACACACACACACACACACACACTCACTCACTCACTCACACACACACACACACACACACACACACACACACACACACACACACACACACTCTCTCCCCCTGTGATCTCATGTTCATTCCCGTGTGTGTGTGTTCAGGTAATAGCCAGGAGGAAAGAGGACTCTGGGAAGGTGAAGGTCTTGTTGCACTGGACACCCGAAGACATGTAAGTCCTGTTCTCCTCTTCATCATGACTCATCCTCTTCCTCATCGTCACAAAATGAAAACAAGTTGGTAAAGAGGCTGCTGTGATTGGCTCCCTGTGTGGACTCACCACTGCCTCAGTGTGCACTTGTGTGCTCCCACGTGTTATTTTGAGTGCATGAGTACGTTCACACTGACGAGTCTGGAAACAGGTGATGAGTTCAAATGTTAGTCGTCACTTCCAGTTCGATCTGAGACAACACAGATGTTGTGTTCCAGAAGACATCCTTCCCTCAGTACACTCACTAAAAGATCTCTTCCATGACAGCCGTGTTGTTTCAGATCACTGCTGTTCTGGACTGACAGGAAGTGACCTCATCATGTGACCACATCACCCTCCAAAATATCTGCAGCTTTAATTATTTTACCCAGAATTCAGTGTGTTTTTGTGTCCTCTGTTTAACACTCAATAAACACACTGATTCTTCTGTCCAGCAGCAGCAGTGGAGAACAAACACTTTGTGTTCAGGAACACTTTATTGTGAAAATCCTTTACGCCGGTAGCCCCGCCCCCTTCCTCTATGTAGCCAAGATGGCGACCCTTTAGGGTGGAAAGTGTCCAGAGTTCCACACTTCTTCTTTTTTGGAGCTTTCTGAGTACTTCATCCTGGAACTGGTAGTGTTCTGATGTTAGTGTTAGTACACAAGTACAACATCTGGAACACGGGAACGACACCTGGAAAAACACCTGGAACACGGGAACGACAACTGGAAAAACATCTGGAACACGGGAACGACATCTGGAACACAGTAACAACACCTGGAACACTGGAACAACATGGGAACAACACCTGGAACACGGGAACGACACCTGGAACAACACCTGGAACACGGGAACAACACCTGGAACACGGGAACGACAACTGGAAAAACACCTGGAACACGGGAACGATATCTGGAAAAACACCTGGAACACGGGAACGACAACTGGAAAAACATCTGGAACACGGGAACGACATCTGGAACACAGTAACAACACCTGGAACACTGGAACAACACGGGAACAACACCTGGAACACGGGAACGACACCTGGAACAACACCTGGAACACGGGAACAACACCTGGAACACGGGAACGACAACTGGAAAAACACCAGGAACAACACCTGGAACACGGGAACGACACCTGGAACAACACCAGGAACAACACCTGGAACACGGGAACGACAACTGGAAAAACACCAGGAACAACACCTGGAACACGGGAACGACACAGGAACAACACCTGGAACACGGGAACGACACAGGAACAACACCTGGAACACGGGAACGACACCTGGAACACCAGGAACAACACCTGGAACACGGGAACGACAACTGGAAAAACACCAGGAACAACACCTGGAACACGGGAACGACACAGGAACAACACCTGGAACACGGGAACGACAACTGGAAAAACACCAGGAACACGGGAACGACACCTGGAACACGGGAACGACACCTGGAACAACACCTGGAACACAGGAACGACACAGGAACAACACCTGGAACACGGGAACACCTGGAACACGGGAACGACAACTGGAAAAACACCAGGAACAACACCAAGAACACGGGAACAACACCTGGAACAACACCAGGAACAACACCTGGAACACGGGAACAACACCTGGAACACAGGAACAACACCTGGAACAACACCAGGAACAACACCAGAAACACGGGATCAACACCTGGAACACGGGAACAACACCTGGAACAACACCAGGAACATGGGAACGACATCTGGAACGAAAACTGGAACGACACCTGGAAGTCAGCAGGGGACTGTTCTACTGTGAAGATGCGATCTGTAAACTTGTTCTGTGTTTCATGTTTCAGACTTCCAGATGTTTGGGTGAACGAGAGCGACCGACCGCAGCAGAAAACCAAAGTGGTTCATCTGTCCAAGCTGCCCACAGACACAGCCGTCCTGCTGGACCCCAACATCTACAGGTGAGAGAGAGGGAGAGAGAGAGAGAGAGAGAGAGAGAGAGTTCATGAAAAGTTTTTGGATGTCCTCAAAAAATAAAATCAAATGTGGTTGTTTTCTGGCCTGCAGGATGTTCTTCTGACCTCCTGGAGATCTCCGCTGTCTTCCTGTTAAACGGCGTGGAGGAGACCACCTCCTCCTCACTTCCTGTCCCTCTCTGCATTCCTCTTCCTCCCTCCTCTCAAAGGATGCTGGGAGTTTAGTGACTTGTTTGTCTTCTCTTCATTTGGTGCTGAGTTTTCTGAGGATGTTTAGAGGACATGTTGCTCGTTTTAGTGACACAACTAGACTGAAAACTAACTGACAGCTGTAACAGTAGAGAGAAGCAGTCTTTGTAAATACTGGAGATTTGTAATATATTTTTATACTTTGAATTTTTTACTGTACTGTAGATAGGTGTCTTTTTTCTGCCAAACATTTTTTAAATAGATGTTTTAAAACAGATAATATTGATGCAGATAGCTGGCATTGCTCTGGTTTGATGTCATTAAACTTTTTCAACATCCACCTGCTCTGACGTCTCCACCTGCAGCGACACACGGACACATCCAGTAGACACGTCATTAGAGACGACAGTAGACGCATCATGAGAGACGACAGTAGACGCATCATTAGAGACGACAGTAGACGCGTCATTAGAGACGACAGTAGACACGTCCAGTAGACACATCATTAGAGACGACAGTAGACGCGTCATTAGAGACGACAGTAGACGCGTCATTAGAGATGACAGTAGACACGTCCAGTAGACACATCATTAGAGACGACAGTAGACACGTCATTAGAGACGACAGTAGACACGTCATTAGA
>NW_027211297.1:5000-20154 GCF_029030835.1 Brachyistius frenatus
CATGGAACCACCCAGAGGACTCATAGAACCACCCAGAGGACTCATGGAACCACCCAGAGGACTCATGGAACCACCCAGAGGACTCATGGAACCACCCAGAGGACTCATGGAACCACCCAGAGGACTCATGGAACCACCCAGAGGACTGAAACATGAGACTGGTGATGCTTTTTGAATCGGTCTTCAGGAAGTTCGAATTATTCATCAGTGGAATCGCAGTGGCGAGAATATTGTGTTTCCAAACTTTCCCAAAAGAAAAGAACAATCACCGTTGGAAGTCTTAGTGTCAGTCCTCCGTTCATCTGAGACTCCTCCTCTGTCAGAAACACTACACGGGGCTGAAAAGCAAACAAAACCTTTGAAGGCATCACGACCAAAATGAACATCGGTCAGCTTTGTAAAACCAGAGATGTGTTGTGAACTCTGAACCTGAAAACCAATAACCACCGTCACTGCTCCACTTTTTGGTGGATGTTGTTCCTGTTTCGTTCTCACTTCATCTCAATTCATCTCACACCTTCCCAAGGACACAATGAGTCCCAGGCTAACTAAAGCCCATTGATTTTCATGAGGTGATTTATAGGTGGTGTGTGTGTTAGAGCCGGCTTGATTGTCTAAGGGAGGCTGCAGAATGCCACTTTAATGAGGGTGGTGACACAGGACCGAGAAGGAAGCACCCCGACCACCACAGGACGAGCTGCAATTATTTAGCAGCTGCTTTCCTTAATGACCGACACGCTGCACATTATGTACCAAGAAAAAAAAGGAAAGTAGAAATGAATAAAAAAATAACAATAATTGGTGTAAAATTCAGTTTACATGCTTTATTTTTCTTTCAAATCTTTTTTCTACAGATATTTTTTCTCAACTATAATTTCAAGTTTCAATGTTTTAAAAATATATTTATGAGGTCGCTCCCACACTGGTATCATAAATATCACTGGATAATAAGTTTGATACTTCGGGATTTAATTTAAGAAATTTCAGTTTATTTCAACTTCCATGTCAACTATTTTCAAAAAAACTTATGAGTTGACGTGAAAATTGTTGCAAGTTGCCAAGATAGTATTTAAAAATGTATAACTGAGTTTACATGAACAGCACATTGAACTATGCACTCGGTGTCTGACAGTGAACGAAAATCAATTATACCTCTAAGATCTAGGAAATGTGTACCAGGGCAGGAAGTATCGGACTCAACAGCACGACTCGGAGACGCAGCTTTGGTTAACAGATCTACTGAGAACAGTTCAGAAAACCACAGGCGACAGAGTCCAGGGAATAATCCAACAGGCCGAGTCCAAACCGGTCATCGATCCACTCAGGAAGAAGTCCAGGCAAGAGGTGGGCAGACACATCCAAAGACAGGAAGTCAGGTCGGACAGGAACAAACCCTCAGACAGGAAGTCAGGTCGGACAAGAACAAACCCTCAGACAGGAAGTCAGGTCGGACAGGAACAAACCCTCAGACAGGAAGTCAGGTCGGACAAGAACAAACCCTCAGACAGGAAGTCAGGTCGGACAGGAACAAACCCTCAGACAGGAAGTCAGGTCGGACAGGAACAAACCCTCAGACAGACCGGATCCGGCCCGCCAGGGGGTCCAGCTCGGCCCGCCGGATGACTTTGCTAAGTGTGAAAATTACAGAAAGACATAAATTGCATTTCTATGAGAATATGGAGGTTTATGAGTACAAACGTTTTGTTATTTTTTTTTTAATCGATCCAGTAATTGCTTCAAAAACAGCTTAAATGCGACGTCTGCTCCGGACTGCAGCCGCGCTCGTTGCTCGCTTTGTGACGCGTTTGACGTTAAACGCGTCACAAAGCGAGGGAATCTGCAGAGGAGAGCAGGGGCAGGTAAACAGTGGGCTGATGTCTGAGTTTTTGGTCTTTATGTTTCTAGTTTATTGTAGAAAGACCTTAAAATAGAGTTTATCATCCAAAAACCTTCACCAATGATTTAAACAGAGAAATATTGTCGTTATTATGCTATGATTTTACTGGTCTGGCCCACTTGAGATCAAAGTGGGCCGTATGTGGCCCCTTAACTAAAATGAGTTTGACACCCCTGATCTAGAGTAACTAAGTGATTACAGAAAGAGTTTCTGAGGTGTTTAGGACCAAGTACAAGAACTTCTGTTTTGTCTGAATTTAGAAGCAGGAAGTTTTTGGTCATCCAGGACTTGATGTCTTTTAGACAGGCTTCAAGTTTTACTAACTGATTAGTTTCATCTGGTTTTATAGAAAGATATAGCTGAGTGTCATCTGCATAACAATGGAAGTTGATGCAGTGCTTCCTGATGACATCTCCTAATGGAAGCATGTACAAAGTAAAAAGTATTGGGCCTAACACTGAGCCTTGTGGAACTCCATAACTAACTCTTGTTTGTCTGGAAGACTCATTGTTGACATGAACAAACTGGAATCTATCTGATAAGTAGGATTTGAACCAGTCTGATGCAGTTCCTTTAATCTTCGTAACGTCTTCTAATCTCTGTAATAAGATCGTATGATCAATCGTATCAAAAGCAGCACTGAGGTCCAGAAGAACAAGTACAGAGACGAGTCCATTATCTGAGGCTAATGAAAGGTCGTTAGTAACTTTCACCAGAGCTGTTTCTGTGCTATGATGAACTCTAAAGACTGAACATCTTCAAACAGATCATTCCTTTGTAAATGATCACAAAGTTGATTTGAAACAACTTTTTCAAGGATTTTAGAAACAAACGTCAGGTTGTAAATTGGTCTGTAGTTTCCTAAAACAGCTGATCAAGAGTCATCTTTTTAAGTAAAGGTTTAATTACAGCCACTTTAAAAGCCTGCGGTACATAGCTGGTTACAATAGATAGGTTGATCTGATCTAATATGGAAGTATTAATTAAAGGGAAGACTTCCTTAAAAAGTTTAGTTGGGATGAGATCTAACAGACAGCTAGAGGATCCAGATGAAGAAATAATTCTAGTTAACTCAGAGAGATCAACAGGAGAGAAGGCTGTGCAGCCATCTGTTCCTGTATGGATCAGCAGGTATTAAGAGCTCTTCAGGGTCTCCTTTGGAACATCTTCCTTGCCAGGATTGTGCTGCTTCAGCGTTTAGATCCCATCGCAGCCAGTAGGACTGCTGGTGGTGATCGCTCCTCAGGCTGAGTGGAAGCTGGCGATGGATAGAGCAGCTGTTGTCCACTGGTTGGTGGATGTTTCTGAAGAAGGGTGTGGATGGGCTGGGTGTGGAGCAGAGGAGGTGGGACACAGACAAAGCAGTGGTTTGGGACACAAGTCGGCAGTTTCTGTGTCTCTGTACTTGTTGAGACTGATTGTTGAGTGTTGCTCCGTCAAGTGTTGGACATGTCTGGTGAAGGTCCTTTCGCTTATCTTAGCTCTGTCCGCCACTTTGGCTCCCTGATCATGGAGCCAACTGACACCACTGGTCACAACATTTATTGCAGAAATTGGAACATATCATTGGGATAGAAAGAGCTGCACTACGGTTTTTTAAAACATATCAGATCAACTGCAAATTATTTATGTTAATAATGACAGTTTCGCACACACAAGAATAAGCCTTACAGTTTGACAGGGTTCTGTGTTCGGTCCAACACTTTATACCTTATATGCAATATAATTTCACGAGTTTGTAAATAATTACAGAGTAAAATGTAAATAAAAACAAAGTGCAATGATTTGCAAATCGCATAACCCCATATTCACTGTGAAAACAGACCAAAGACAACATATCAAATGTTGATACATTATTGTTTTATATCAATTTTGTTTTATGAAAAATATCTGCTCATTTAAAATTTGGTGGCTGCAACATGTCTCCAAAAAATTGGGACAGGGTCAACAAAAGACTGGAAAAGTTGTGTAAAGATGAAAAAAAAAAAAAAACACCTGGTGGAACATCTCAACTAATGAGGTTACCATGGCAACTGATCAGTAACATGATTGGGTATAAAAATATGATTTCAGAGAGGCAGAGTCTCTCAGCAGTGAAGATGGGGAGAGGTTCACCACTCTGAAAGACTGTGTTGGAAAATAGTTCAACAATCTAAGAATAATGTTCCTCAACGTAAAACTACAAAGAATTAGTGGATTTCATCGTCTACGGTTCATAATATCATTAAAAGATTCAGAGAATCTGGAGAAATCTCTGAACACAAGGGACAAGGCTGGAAACCAATATTGGATGGTGGTGATCTTCGGGCCCTCAGGCAGCACTGCATTAAAAACACACTATTCTGGAGTGGAAATCACTGCATGGGCTCAGGAACACTTGTGAAAACCATCATCTGTGAACACAGTTCATCGCTGCGTCCACAAATGATGTTAAAACTCTCCAAAGAAGAAACCAGATAGAAACATGATCCAGAAACACCGCCGCCTTCTCTGGACCGAGATCATTGAAGATGGACTGAGGTGAAGTGGACAACTGTCCTGAGGTCTGATGGATCACAATCTGAGATTCTGTTTGGAAATCATGGACGCTGCATCCTCCAGGTTAAAGAGGAGAGGGACCATCCAGCTTGTTATCAGCTCAGTTCTAAAGCCAGCATGTGTGATGGTACAGGGATGCATTAGTGCACATGGCATGGGTAGCTTGAACATCTGGAAGGAAGCATTAATGCTGAATGATATATTCAGGTTTTGGAGCAACATGTGCTGCCATCCAGACAACGTCTCTTTCAGGGAAGGTCTTGTTTATTTCAGCAGAACAACGTCCAACCACATTCTGCACGTATTCCACCAGCATGGTTCTCTAGTAGAAGAGTCCGCTGATAAACTGGCCTCCTGCAGTCCAGACCTGTCAATCATTGAAAACATCTGGAGCATCAGGACATGAACAATACAACAAAGGAGAACCTGAACTGTTGAGTAGCTGAAATCCTCTATCAGGCCAGAATGGGACCACATTTCACTTTCAAAACTCCAGAAACTGGTCTCCTCAGTTCCCAAAGGTTTCCAGAGTGTTGTTAAAAGAAGAGTTGATGCAGCTCAGTGGTGAACATGATCCTGGAACAACTTTATAGAGACGTGTTGCTGAATGAGAAGATATCTTTATAAAACAATAAAATGTCTGTTTCAACATTTGATTTGTTGTCTTTGATCTATTTTATATTAAATATAGGTTTGCATGATTTAGAAATCATTCTGTTTTTATATACATTTAACACGTCACAACTTTTTTGGAAACGGTTGTAAATGTCAAAGTGAATAATGTACATGTAAATGTAAACACATATTTGTTCGTGTTTTCTTGACCTTTATTATATTATTACTTCTGCTTGCATTTGTTGTTGTGTGAAGCACTTCGTTGTACTTGTGTCGACAGTTCTTCTGCATTGAGTTTATGATTAGTATTAATATTGCTCCGTCCAGTTTCAGTCCCTTGCCTGTTTCAACCCTGTAACCCTCCCTCAGCAATTCATCATTCAGCCAGCTGGTATTGAGTGAAATGTCAATCCAATGATTCTCTGTTACCTTCGCTGCTCATTTTCAGGGACTCTTGAAAAGTGGATGTTTGTCAGACTAATGAAGACAGAGAATACAATGGTAGTTTGATTTTTGAGGCATTAATACAACATCGATGTCATTCAGGAGACACTGGGTATTTATGGTGGGGACATGTCTCTAGCAGTGTCCAGCCGTCCGGGGTCCAACTTCACACTGTTTACCTTAAGTTCATTCATAAAGGGTGAGTTAAGTGTCCTTAACAAGTGTTGATATTCTGTAATCAGGCCAAATATTAATCATCTTTGTCCCGATCAGTGATGAAAGAAATATTCACATCTTTTATTTTGTGAAATATACAAACGCAACAATGTAAAAATACTTCATCACAAGTTAATGTCCTACATTCAAAAGTGCACTTCAGGAAGAAGGGGACTATTAGTAGTTTAATAAATGTATTGATCACAGTTCCAACTGAAGGCATCATCTCAGCTTTGTTTCCTTTCTTACTGAACAAAGAAGAATTTGCGGTTCATTAAAACCTGAGTTCTTCGGGCGGCTGTGTGAAGTCAGACTCTCTCCTCGTGTTGTTCACTGCTGAGTAACTTTATTTATTCCAGCTGTGAACGGTTGTTCTGGTTCTGAACAGGCAGGAATGCTTCTGATCGTCAAACTGTGCGGCCCACAGATCCCTCTTCAAGTCGTTCCTCCGCCTGGTTAACGGGTTTACATTTCAGGTAATATTAAAATCATTATGCAGAAAATAATGTATTTATTTGATATCTTATGATAAAGAGGAATTAATATGATCTGCAGCTATTTTCTTCCCTTGTGTCTAATGGAGAAACGAGTGGAAGACCAACAGAATAAAAAGGAGGTAAAAGATCACAGCAGGAGTCTCTGGAGGAGGTTTGATACAGAGAAATAAAACCTGCTTTATTGGGATAACCTGCCCTGTTTCTATTGGATGACAGAACATTGTGCCCCCCCCCCCCCTCGCCCCCGCCCTCTGATGTTTCTGCGCGCCTCCGACAGTGTAACTGGTCCAGATCCTCCTCAGGAGTTGAGCTGCTGTTAGTTCGGGCTCTGAGGGTGTGAGAGGGGGACACGCGTCCTTATGTCCTTCAGAGAGACTTGAATCAGCAGGACCAGAGTGAAGAGGAGGGAGACGAGGACGCGGAGGGGAGGGGCGCCGCTTTCAAAAGTTCATCTAATTACTGCAAACTGTAGCTCTGCTACATTTTTCTCTGTGAAGGTTTCCTCTCCAGCCAGCAAGATTTCTCCTAAAAGCAGACAGCCGGATCGTCCTGCGCTGACGCGGCTGGTCGGCAGGAAGCGGCTGGTGGCGGCGGGGGTCCTGGGGGTCGTTATGGTTCTGGTTCTGGTCATCCTCATTCCGGTTCTGGTCAACTCAGCGGGGACAGCGGCACACTACGAGATGCTCGGTACCTGTAGGATGGTGTGCGACCCATATGGCACCAAATCTCCGACCAGCACCGCCACGGCGGACACAGTCCGGGACAACAGCCTCGTGCAGTCGTTACCCACTTTTATCCAAGGTCCGAAAGGAGAGCCGGGTCGTCCGGGGAAAGCAGGTCCAAGGGGACCACCGGGTCAGCCGGGACCGCCCGGTCCAGCGGGACCACCTGGAGAGAAAGGTGAACCAGGCAGACCTGGTTTACCGGGACCTCCGGGACCCAACGCAGCTGCCGGTGCCATCAGCGCGGCCACGTACAGCACCGTGCCCAAGATCGCCTTTTACGCGGGGCTGAAGAAGCAGCACGAGGGCTACGAGGTGCTCAAGTTCGACGACGTGGTGACCAACCTGGGGAACCACTACGACCCGACCACCGGCAAGTTCACCTGCTCCATCCCCGGGATTTATTTCTTCACGTACCACGTCCTGATGCGCGGAGGGGACGGCACGAGCATGTGGGCTGACCTGTGCAAAAACAACCAGGTGACACGACACGTGCACGTAGAAACTGACATTAAAACCACGAGTGTCATTTAACATCGAAAGCTTTCAAAGGTTTGATTCAGTTCACTCAGTCAGCAGATATTCAAACTCCAAACCATTGTTCTAGTTCTGCTCTCAGAAGTTGAGACAATATCTGTCATGGTCCAACACAAGGGGGGGGGGGGGGGGAACTCGGCTTCTGGTCCCGGATGGATGAGTTTAATGGGACAGAAGGTCAGAGGTCAAGCTCTGAGGAGAGGATGTTTCTGGAGGGAAGTCAGTTTCTTCTCTTTAATGTAAACAGTGAAACCAGTTCAAGTTCTCTGAACTGCAGAAGATACATTTCACACTTTAATACTTCCAGAGTTTAAACTTCATTTATTCGGGTTTCTCTCAAACTGTTTTACATTTCATGAAATCAGAAGAAGGATTTTCTCACCCAGTAAAAGCTCATATTTATAAAGTAGCTGTAGCACAATGCAACAATATTCAAATACATTCAGCATTTAAAACTGAGCAATACAAAAAAACAAGCCTTTAGATTTGAATTGAACTTCTACAACTGTAAAATAAATAAATGAATATAAATGTAAAGAGCAGCTCAGAGAGAAACATGATATTCATGCGTTTGATTTATTTGAGATGGTTTATGTCGCGAGATATTTAACTAGTTTAAGCTGCAACAATTCCTCTTAAATGTGCACAATAAATAAATAGATCATTTCATGAAAATGATCTGCAATAAACAGCTCATGTTACTGTCGTTTTCCAGAGAACATGTACAATCAGCTTAATACCTATAATACAAACAATAATAACAGTAATAATAATAATAGTACCAATAATATTAATATGAATAATAATAGTCCTAAAGGCCGAGGACCTCCAGCGTCTCTCTGCTGCCTGTCTCTGTTGAGCCGTCCATGGTGGTGTCCTGCTCGCTGTGCGTCTCCAAATGTCTCTGAATGTCTCTCAGCATCTCTGAATGTCTCTGAATGTCTCAGAGCGTCTCTGAATGTCTCAGAGCGTCTCTGAATGTCTGAGTGTCTCAGAGGGTATCTGAATGTCTCTGAGTGTCTCCGAGCGTCTCTGAATGTCTGAGTGTCTCAGAGGGTCTCTGAATGTCTGAGTGTCTCAGAGGGTATCTGAATGTCTCTGAGTGTCTCCGAGCGTCTCTGAATGTCTGAGTGTCTCAGAGGGTCTCTGAATGTCTCTGAATGTCTCCGAGCATTTCTCAATGTCTCTGAATGTCTCAGAGCGTCTCTGAATGTCTGAGTGTCTCAGAGGGTATCTGAATGTCTCTGAGTGTCTCCGAGCGTCTCTGAATGTCTCTGAATGTCTGAGTGTCTCAGAGGGTCTCTGAATGTCTGAGTGTCTCAGAGGGTATCTGAATGTCTCTGAGTGTCTCCGAGCGTCTCTGAATGTCTGAGTGTCTCAGATGGTCTCTGAATGTCTCTGAATGTCTCCGAGCATTTCTCAATGTCTCTGAATGTTTGAGTGTCTCAGAGGGTATCTGAATGTCTCTGAGTGTCTCCGAGCGTCTCTGAATGTCTCTGAATGTCTGAGTGTCTCAGAGGGTCTCTGAATGTCTCTGAATGTGTGAATGTCTCCGAGCGTCCCCGTGCGTCTCTGCAGTGCTCAGCCTGTCAGCAGCAGATGTAATCTCTGGGTCGGGCCGGTGCAGCGCCGCTCCAGCGAGCTCATCCTCCGTCCTGTCAGCAGCTGCTGGAACTCGGCTGCAAAGAGCAGCAAACATCGGTGGGATTAAAGCAGCGAGCGGCTCAGCGAGACAAATCAGATGCTGAAAGACACGTTTCAATTACAGCTGCTGCGACTTTAAACGTGTTGACAGGAGACCGGACGTCGTCCTGAGCAACGCAGCCACGCACTAAACTCACTGTCAAAATTCATGAATTAAACAAAACCTGCTTTGTCATATCAAGAAATTACTGAGGTCAGCAATCAAAAGTAAATAATCATATACACAAACATGTTACCCGTTTAAAAAACAGTTATTGTAAAGTCATTCTGTATTATTAAGACGGTTTAAATTGAAAAAATATGAATTCATCTAAAAAACAAAAAAGGAACAACATAAATCACCCATTTAATTTTTAATTTTTAAATTCATCAGGGCTTCAAAATTATGTTTTCAGATGGAGGATTTGTAGCTCAAACATGAGACAGTTCAGTTCACTGCATATTTAAATTCATAGTCTCCAACTGAGGACCTCTATTATTTTAACAATTTGAATCTATTTAAGATTTACTTGCAAATATGAATAATAATAATAATGATAATAATAATAACTGAACTCCTGTGAGGTCACTTTGAAAGAGAAATGCTGAGAAGGTGATTTATCCTTAAAATCTAAAAACGAACCGTTTATTCAAGTCATTATGAGTGAATTTGTATTATTATCTGATTAATAATAAATTCATCTTTAAAGGCCTCTGAAATCCCAGATTGAGACATGAAGTGGAAGCTGATTAAATTCTGTAAATGAAGACGTGAAGAGGCGATTTTCCTGAACGCTGCAGCCTCATTTGGTGGTCCAGCAGTCCAAACCACTGGACACACACACACACACACACACACACACACACACACACACACACACACACACACACACACACACACACACACACACACACACACACACACACACACACACACACACACACAGAAACAACAGGACCATATGAGTCTACATGGTTCTACTTCAGTAATAATGCCACCAGAACTAATGAGTGATGTAATGGTCCTTTTAATCATATTAAAGTCACACGTTTTAATGCAGGACTTTTTACTTGTAGATAAACATACTTTTCACTCTGAATGTTTCTCAAAAGAATCTTCCATCTTTACTCAGCATGATGAGAAAACAAGCACATTTTTCAATACTTATTTAATATATGTGAAAATCTTTCTACAATATTCTTATCAAGACACTCCAGAAGAAGTTCTTAGAAACATCAAACAGACAGACCAATAAATCTCCTCTAGATTGTAATAAACCTTCTGAGAGGAGAGTTCAAGTCTCACATCATCCACCTGCTTCAGTTTCTGGACCCGTCTCATGTCCCCACCGCTGGACTGGATCCTCCTCAGATCCACATCACAACCACCTTCCTTCATCGACGGGCCGAGAGTCATAACAGCCTGTAATCAAATAAAGTGACCGTGATGCGTTCAGGAACAGACCAGGAGCGCTGGATCCCGTCTGGCTCATTTAAGGCCTTCACACAGCGGGGGTGGGGTGGGGTGGGGTGGGGGGGGGGGCGTGTCCTCTTTAATTCAGGTCGATGTGGTTTTTAAACTGAATACTTTCACTCAGAGCACCAACACTGAGCAGGAGATAAGCTGCAGGGACACGCAACATATTTACATGTTGACTGACATTTATTCATTCATTGATGTTGGTGGGCTCACCTGGATCACAGGCTGTCTGTCTGTCTGTCTGTCTGTCTGTCTGCTGTCTGTCTGTCTGACTGACTGTCTGCTGTCTGTCTGTCAGCTGTCTGTCTGACTGACTGTCTGTCTGTCTGTCTGTCTGTATGAGAAGGGACTGATGATACATCTCATTAAAGCTCTCTGGATCATTTTGCAGAATGTTCAAACCGTACTGAAGTTTTCCTCCGACAATAGTAAACAATAATTCTTGTACATCAACCGTGTCAATTTTAAAAAGATATTATTCCTGTTTTGAAACCATCTTTTCTTCTGAACAATGAGCTGGATCTTTTGTGTTTTTATGGAGTTTATCTAACTTTCCTGTTTAAATTCACATCACTGCTGGTTTGAGTAGTTTTAATGTCAAATATTGTCCGGTGAGTGGTCAACATTTTGCTGGTGTTTTTAGGCCACGCCCCCTCAGTGTGGACAGACCTGAGGACTATACCTATTTATCCAAATGTCTGCTTCTGGAGTGACAGCCGTCAGAAATGGAATTCTGTTCTTTAAAACAATAATTATGCACGCTGAGAGAAAATGAGCTGCAGGTCAGTGAGTCGCCGAGCGGATGCTGATTGGATGCCGAGCGGATGCTGATTGGATGCCGAGCGGATGCTGATTGGACGCTGAGCGGATGCTGATTGGATGCCGAGCGGATGCTGATTGGACGCCGAGCGGGGCGCCGCCACTTTCTGCCTGTTTCACTGACATTTTGGAGATGAAGTGCTGTTAACTGAAAACATCAGCACCTTGTTAATACTGAGTTTAATGATTCTCTGTTCAAATCATGATTTGTATTAAAACCTTCATATTTCATTCAGAGTAGAAAAAACAATAAAGCAGATAACGTTGTGGATGGAAGTGAAGAGAGGAGCGACGGAGGAGGTTTCATCAGAAATGCTTCGTATACTGTGTTGACAGAGATGAATGAAACCCTGGTTCTGTAACAGTCATCTGTCCACATCTGGACATAAGTCATAATTCAGATGATGTTTAGTGTTTACATGCATTAACAACAACAACAAACCACGTCTTCCACCTCTCCAGTGAAGATTTACACCTCCAGCTGCAGATGATGGTTTTCTGGATATGATCTAAAACAGTAAAGATGTCAGTAGAAGAGCAGCTCTTAAATCTGATGAGACACGTGACAGAAGCTTTAACGCTTGCATCTGATTGGTGAATGAATCAGCTGACCTGAGTGGGTGTTGTTTATCAGAGGCAGATGAATATTATCTATTAAACTCCACATAGAAGAAACCAACCACCAAACTTACTGAAGAATATTCTACTGAAATGATGTGTTGAACAGTAATTAGACATTTCCAGTTTAAATTTTTAATACATTTGAAAAAGGATCTAAAAACACGTTTTCACTTTTGCTCGAAAAACATTACAATTTTATTCATTGAACTCTCCAGCGGAAGACTTTGTGGAGCGGCTTCTTGTGCTTGTGGTCAGATGATTTCCAGATGAGTGAGCGATGTGTTTTTTTGTGGAACTATTAGTAATGTTCTCAACGACTAGTTGATGGTTGGATCCATATTTCACATTGATCTGTCGTTGTCAACAGCAGCAGGAGGACCCGTGTGCGCCCCCTACAGGCTTCAACTGAAGGAAACATTTTCAGAATCAGAATCAGCTTTACTGGTCAGATGTTAACACAGACAAGGAATTTAACATAAATAGATGTATAAAACAAATAGACATAAAACATAAATAGATGTATAAAACATAAATAGACATATAAAACAAATAGATGTATAAAACATAAATAGACATATAAAACAAATAGATGTATAAAACATAAATAGACATATAAAACAAATAGACATAAAACAAATAGACATATAAAACAAATAGACATAAAACAAATAGACATATAAAACATAAATAGACATAAAACATAAATAAACATGTAAAACAAGTAGATGTATAAAACATAAATAGACATGTAAAACAAATAGACATATAAAACAAATAGACATAAAACATAAATAGACATGTAAAACAAATAGACGTATAAAACATAAATAGACATAAAACATAAATAGACATGTAAAACAAATAGATGTATAAAACATGAATAGACATGTAAAACAAATAGACGTATAAAACATAAATAGACATAAAACATAAATAGACATGTAAAACAAATAGATGTATAAAACATGAATAGACATGTAAAACAAATAGACGTATAAAACATAAATAGACATAAAACATAAATAGATATGTAAAACAAATAGATGTATAAAACATAAATAGACATATAAAACAAATAGATGTATAAAACATAAATAGACATAAAACAAATAGATGTATAAAACATAGACATATAAAACAAATAGATGTATAAAACATAAATAGACATCTATTTGTTTTATATGTCTATTTATGTTTTATACATCTATTTGTTTTATATGTCTATTTATGTTTTATACGTCTATTTGTTGTATACGTGTATTTATGTTTTATACATCTATTTGTTTTATATGTCTATTTATGTTTTATACATCTATTTGTTTTATGTCTATTTATGTTTTATATGTCTATTTATGTTTTATACGTCTATTTGTTTTATACGTCTATTTATGTGTTATGCGTCTATTTGTTTTATACATCTATTTATGTTTTATACATCTATTTGTTTTATATGTCTATTTATGTTTTATATGTCTATTTATGTTTTATACGTCTATTTGTTTTATACGTCTATTTATGTGTTATGCGTCTATTTGTTTTATACATCTATTTATGTTTTATACATCTATTTGTTTTTATGTCTATTTATGTTTTATACATCTATTTGTTTTATATGTCTATGTTTTATACATCTATTTGTTTTATGTCTATTTATGTTTTATACATCTATTTGTTTTATACGTCTATTTATGTTTTATACATCTATTTGTTTTATACGTCTATTTATGTTTTATACATCTATTTGTTTTATACGTCTATTTATGTTTTATACATCTATTTGTTTTATATGTCTATTTATGTTTTATACATCTATTTGTTTTATATGTCTATTTATGTTTTATACGTCTATTTGTTGTATACGTGTATTTATGTTTTATACATCTATTTGTTTTATATGTCTATTTATGTTTTATACATCTATTTGTTTTATGTCTATTTATGTTTTATACGTCTATTTGTTGTATACGTCTATTTATGTTTTATACATCTATTTATGTTTTATACATCTATTTGTTTTATATGTCTATTTATGTTTTATATGTCTATTTATGTTTTATACGTCTATTTGTTTTATACGTCTATTTATGTGTTATGCGTCTATTTGTTTTATACATCTATTTATGTTTTATACATCTATTTGTTTTTATGTCTATTTATGTTTTATACATCTATTTGTTTTATATGTCTATGTTTTATACATCTATTTGTTTTATGTTTTATACATCTATTTGTTTTATATGTCTTTTATACTATTTATGTTTTATGTCTATTATGTTTTTTATATGTCTATTCATGTTTTATACATCTATTTGTTTTACATATCTATTTATGTTTTATGTCTATTTATGTTTTATACGTCTATTTGTTTTACATGTCTATTCATGTTTTATACATCTATTTGTTTTACATGTCTATTTATGTTTTATGTCTATTTATGTTTTATACGTCTATTTGTTTTACATGTCTATTTATGTTTTATGTCTATTTGTTTTATATGTCTATTTGTTTTACATGTCTATTTATGTTTTATACATCTACTTGTTTTACATGTTTATTTATGTTTTATGTCTATTTATGTTTTATATGTCTATTTGTTTTATGTCTATTTGTTTTATATGTCTATTTGTTTTATGTCTATTTGTTTTATATGTCTATTTATGTTTTATACATCTATTTGTTTTATATGTCTATTTATGTTTTATACATCTATTTGTTTTATATGTCTATTTATGTTTTATACATCTATTTATGTTTTATGTCTATTTGTTTTATACATCTATTTATGTTAAATTCCTTGTCTGTGTTAACATCTGACCAGTAAAGCTGATTCTGATTCTGAAAATGTTTCCTTCAGTTGAAGCCTGTAGGGGGCGCACACGGGTCCTCCTGCTGCTGTTGACAACGACAGATCAATGTGAAATATGGATCCAACCATCAACTAGTCGTTGAGAACATTACTAATAGTTCCACAAAAAAACACATCGCTCACTCATCTGGAAATCATCTGACCACAAGCACAAGAAGCCGCTCCACAAAGTCTTCCGCTGGAGAGTTCAATGAATAAAATTGTAATGTTTTCGAGCAA
>NW_027211298.1:0-19629 GCF_029030835.1 Brachyistius frenatus
ACTGTGTGGAATTCATGCTGTGTAAAATGAGAAGTGTTCATCTTACCTGAAGCAAACAGGAAAAAGAATGATGAGAGGAAGACAGGAGGAGGACCAGCTCCACCAGGATGTTCTGTTCCAGAGGAGCTGGTCCTCCGACAATCCAGGAAGGCCTCTGATGGAGGGGATTGAAGGGGGTGGAACATCTGCCCCCAGTGCTGCCACCTCACACAATGTGTTGGTCCAGGGTATGTATAGGCTGAGTGGTGAAACACGAAGGGCCTGATTTACTAAGATCTCAAATAAAAGCTGCTAAACTGTGTTTTTTCCAAAAGGTTGCGCATTTATTTTGCAGGTGATTTACTGAGAGTATTTACGTCACTGATATCAGGTGGAAATCGCTGTCTTCAAATGAGGGTTTGCGTTTGTTAAAGTGATTCCAGTAATGGAAAACAGAGCAACCGTAAAAGGAAAAAGAAATTTGATCCCATTAAAATAAAGTAATATAAAAATAACAAGAACAAAATGCTACGTAGGAGATTATCAGCCAGGAAGTCAAAATTTTGGGAAAAACAAAAAGGCGAACAAAACGTCTTAATAATAAAATGTCAGCAATGAAAGAGGAGGGACGGTGGATGAGATGCTTCTAACAAACACTGAGCAGCAGGTCCAGATGTTTCTGTGATGAGCAGGTGAATTAGTTTCACTCAGTGCCTCGCGAGTGCTCGTCAACCTGATGAAGCTCCCTGTGAATTCTGCAGGACACGTTCAGGACCTTGGACACCTCACCTGACTAACAGGACTGGGTGGGATGTCCCCGCAGAGATAAACAGAGGCAGGAAAATGCTGAGTCAGAAGAACTTGTTTTTAATTGCTGGTATTTCATGGCTCCTCCTTGTTGTCAATCATCATTCAGTTCATTCAATAACTCAGAAATGTCTTCGATTGAAAAACGATAAATCTCAATCATGTTTTTCCTCTGATATCTCAGAAATGTTTGAACGGGTGTAAAACCACGTTCTCTACATATTCTTCACTTTCCTGCGTCTCCTTCTCACCACAATAATAAGAGCATTCGTCTCTCCAGATTTGCACACCTGATTAATATCTTTCAGTCGTACAAAAACACACAACAATCACTTCTCCTATTTCTACTTTCAGGTTTAGTAAATATCGTCGCGGACGCTAACTTGTACTATTTACATGTTCCGTCCACGGGGATTAAAAAAGGAGTGTAGAACGAGGGAGAACCCACAAACACTCGCTGCAGCCAGGAAGCCAGCAAGACATGATGAAGATGGTGTGGAGTCAGAATGACAACAGTCCTGTGAAGCAGACTTGTTGCTCCTCAGTCGGTTCTCTTCCTACAGGAGGTTTCCAACCTCTCCTTCTAACACAGGAACAGATCTCCTGCTTCACTGTCAGCAACACTCAAAGTCCCAACCAGCAGCCTCCCACCACAGTACCCATGCTACAGCCACAGACAGCACTTCAGTGTTTCTCCAACACCGTCCGGCCGTTCAATGCTCCCTTTTATTCCTGCGTGATCCTCCACACCCTCTGACACAGCTGAGAGTCATCAGTCGTTAGTTCTCTCAGGTGTCCACAGGGAGATAGAGACCCTCCCCTACATTTCGTTACTAAGGTTTAAATCCACCATTTTAAGTGTTCCCTGCTTTTTACTGTTATATTCAGTCAGCTTCCTCAGAGCAAAGTTCAACCAGCTCCAGTTTGTCAACATTATTTGAACAGAAACCTCATTTGTGTCAGTTATGAACCCTTGAATAGATTCAGAAGCATGAAGTCATAGTCTGCTAGTTTTATGGAGGAATGACCATTCACACTTCTCTGTCTGGTTTTCACATCAAGATGTCACAACAATAAAAAACAAAGACTTCAAATGTTTTGATTTTATGAGGAGAATAATCATAACAACGTGGAATATAATAATCACAATAATAATTCCTTGAATAAGAATAGGGCTTTCCCACCAGTCGGTGCTCGGGTCCTGATGAATTGTCAGATCATTAATTGACAGACACACCGATCTCTCAAATTCATTGATCACGTACAAACACCACCAAACCATATCTGTCTCATTAGTGGGAAAATAGAAGAGAGAGCAGAAAAATATGACACCTTCATGGGGAATTTTTCAAGCTTGAAAATAGGACAGAAAAGGTTGTCAGATATAATAAAAAGCTTTTGGTTGATCCAGGAGTAGTGAAGTGACGGTACGTTGTCCAGCCAGCAGGGTTGGTGAGATACATCTTTGGGTGTTGGGGAAACAATGAAGTCAAGAATTACAGGCTATTTTTGAAGCTCTACTAGTCTGTATAAACAACTGACTCCGCTATATATCATAGCTTACATGCTTCATTTTCAGGGGTCCCAAGATGAAGTGAGACTTGAGTCTCTCTTCACGTTGCTGGCTCTCTGACGCTCGTGTAGAAAGGCACTCTTTCCACATCTTCCTGAACGTCTGTGAAGTTAAGAGAGATGGAAATCGTGAGATCAGATGACTAAACTGTAATAAATCATATTGTATTGAAAGCAATAATGGCGTGATTGCTATAAAAGGGGATGTTTATTGTGAATAATACATTATTAAATGTTAATATGAAGGATTGCGTGTCTGGATAGTTCAACAGAAGTCAGAATTCACTACGTGGTGTTAGATGCAGGATGTGCAGCGGTGACGGGACTTTTGACTGATGATTCAAACTTAATGATTCACTGATGATTCAGAATTCAGACTTAAGCTTGCGTGCATATGGTCGTTTCCTGAGGCAGCGCATAAGGAATTCATAAAAAAGTACCAGTAAAATGTGCCAGTTGAAAATCAGACATCAGTTGCTCATGACATGGTGCGAAATCTAATTTAAAAATCGTTTTTTCAGGTCAGTGAGGCCGATGCAGAAGTTCCTTGAAGTGCAATAACACCTACTGCCACTAGGGGCTGGCTCTAAAAAGCCTCCATAGACTCCACTCCTCCTTATTAGTTATCTGAAAACAATCCTGTCATCAATTAGATATTTGCCATTAGATAATCTGTACGTTTGCGTCCTCGGGTTCCCAATCAGACCGACTCAGAGTTACCACTTCCTCATCCCCAGCACGTCCAAATATGGTCACTTCTGGCTCCAAAATAGCAAGATGGTAACGGCTTCAGGACAGCAATTCACAAACCGACAGGCGACGTTGTTTGCCGCTTGGTTCACGTTGACAAGTATGGCAGAATGCACACTCGTAACAATCAAAGAAACGAAGTATAAAACACTGAACGCTTCATACCATCAACAGTCGACATCTTGGCTACGTAGAGGGGCCTCCGACCGAGTGAACGGCTGAAATTGCTGTTGTAGTGAACGAGTCGTGCGGATAGAAAACAGGACGAGGAGTCTGGATCCTCACCTTCCAAACAGATGAAGTACAAACGGTCAGCGCATGGAAGATCCCTCCAGTAGGAAGGGTCCTCGTTGTCCATGCCGCCACAGGGGCTGGTGAGTTGCCAGATGTGCTCCGTCTCCCAGTGTGTGAAACTCAGGGAAGCACCGGGCATCCAAAACCAGGCGCCCGCCATCAGGGACCTACAGACAGAGGGACGGTTTGATATTTAGAACTTTTATAGTGAAGAATCAAAAACTCTGAACAAGAGCAGACACCTTCTCTACTTTTTAATATTCGGCGTAAAACTTTTTTTTTTTATTTTTATAAAGCTGATAGTTAGGACCCTTAACCATCCGTTTCTCCAGTTCTTTGCTTTTTTTTGTTGTTTCAGGAATTCCTGAAGCTTCATGTCTCTGCCCTGCAGTTAACCAACAGTTCATTGTTTGTTATCTTTATGCTGTTCTTTTCTTTCTCTGCTCTCCGCTCACCCAAACCGATTGAGGCTCCTCAGGGCCTGGCTTTTTTTTCTTCTTCCTATTAATGAGGAGGTTTTTTTCCTCCCTGAATTGTTGGGTTGGATAATGCTCTAAAGTTCTGTCGCAAGGAATTTACTGTTCAGTGTGCTGAAATAGCACGTGTTGTGATTTGGGGGTATATAAATAAAACTGAATTGATTTTGATTTCCTACTTATATAAAAATGTCAATCTTACCCGACTGACGGTGACTTTGGTTGATAATTACAGCCTCTTTAATGGCCTGTCGTTAACACAGCAGATGGTAGTCTAGTGGTGTAATAAATGACCCTGATATCAAACCATCGACAGCGGATCATCTAATAGAAGAATCACAGTCAAAACAGTTTCTTCGAACCTTTTTCTTCATTAAATTAACTCTTAAAATATTTTCTTGCTTACAAGTACTTGTACTTGGCGCCCAACAACGGACTTCTCCTGTGGAGTTGTTCACAGGTAAACGGTGGCAGATTGTTCTTACACCTGGCAAAGTGTGACGGGGGGTGTGTGTGTGTGTGTGTGTGTGTGTGTGTGTGTGTGTGTGTCTAATCCACAGAAGTTCAAAAGGCTAAAGAGTGAAAAAATACAAAATAAAGCCTCATTACTGTCCTCATGAATTATTCATTCAAGGAAAACAGAAGTCAACATTTGATACCTATGGAAGCCCATTAATTCCAGGAAAAGAAAAAAGGAACAATAATTGATAACTACAACTTGACGGATAATTTTAACTGACTTTGATTGTATTTGGTAGATAATCTTAAATCAAAACGGAGATTAAAAGTTAAAATGTTTTAACACCGGTATTTTCATTGTTTCATTTATTATGTAGTAACTCTGACTTAGTATGAATATTCTAATGTTCATCTTGGCTTTGCACACGGAGGATGTTATTTGTTGTGCAATTAATGTAGTATTTATAAATAGAGTTAAACTATTTATGTATATACAGTGTTATTAAAATAAGTGAAAATAGATCCTGCAAAACCCTTCGTGAAATGGACCCTGTTGTTAAAACAGAATACCTGCGCAGTCCCAGCCAGACATGTTTGGTGAGAGGGAAGGAGGCTCGTCTCAGGACTCCCTCCACCTCCCTCTGCTCCTCCTCGCTGCGAACGCTCAGCAGGTCCCAGTAGAAGTCTCTGCAGTACAACAAGGCGTCCGACCAACTCAGCTTCCGTTCCACCACCGCTACGTTCCGACCCGTCACCGTCGCACTGAAGGAGGACGCAGGAGCAGCCAGCTCTGGAAAAAAAACATCAGCTTTAGAGAAAACTTAGTGGTTCAATACTGATGTTTCAAATCAAAGTCTTGATTGACTAACCTCCGTACACTTCCACCTCACATAGTGTCAGAATAGCTCCAGGGTTTGTGCCGTTGAGATAGACGTTGACCACCCGACCGATCATCCCTCCACAGTTGTAGGACTGGGTATGTCCATCAGGAATGGAGGTAATAAGAGCACATCTGGGGGGGGGGGGATCTGGCTTGATACTGATTGGAAACCCAATGATACAAAGTCCCGCCCACCGATACCAGCTGTAACCTGACTGTACCACTGGCCTGTCAATCAAACAGACACGCCCCCAAAAACAGGTCTTCTTGAATCTTCTTTTCTAATGAATGAGGGATTATTTTCAGATGGACCTCCAGAAAACTAATAAGGAGCGACTTTAGTGAACAACACCGAGATAACTGATGGACACTATTTTTTGACTTACAATTTTATGAGAGGTTAAATGCGAGTGTGGAGCCGGAGGCTTTTTTTGGAGCCAACCTCTAGTGGCAGCTGGTGGTATTGCAGTTTAATGCGATGACCTCATTTTCCAAACCCCGAAGCTACGAACACTTTTATATGCAGTCTATGATTTCACTCTGCTAAGTTGATACGAGCGACTTATTTGTTTTCTCAAAAAAAAAAAAAAAAAAAAATCCCATCATTAAATTAGATATTAGGCCTCAAAAGGCTTTTTGGAGGCTCGTCTGATTAAATTAGATCTTCATACTTCCTGGAAACTGGGCAAGAATCACATTTACAGCCATTTGTACAGACTTAAGAAAAATCTTTTGTTAGATACACTTCTTTGTTTTTTTAAGTAGCGAGCTATGCAGGTTAGAGAACATTTTTATGTTGGGACACTTTTTCATGTTTGAATTGTCCCCCTTTGTTGACTTTTGTACTGTACTATGTTTGAGTACAGGAATTTTCCTGAACTCCAACTCTCTCCAGGATTACCTTGGGTTGTCGTTGCCGTTGTTCTCGAGGGAATTCCCAACGAGGATGACAGAATTAGCGATCCTGTAGCCTAATTGTAGTCTGTTGGTGATGCTAATAGAATCGATCCTGTACACGGCCGGCAGGCGCAAACTCCACCAGTGGCTCAGTCCAGGTTGTGTATGGGAGCAGGATCCATGAGCATAGAGTGAGTCTCTATTCCCATCAATTGCATTGGAAGCAGCACCATTCATGTAGGACGTCGACTGAGACGCTGTTCCACTGGGTGCTACATTTAGCAAAGACCGAGCTTGGTGGTGACAAAAAATAATTAAAACATCCTTGAATACATAATCCTCCAGCTTTTGTCATTTTTAAGAAAAAAAATATAAAGAAAATAAAGAAAAAAGCAAAGTTTAATCTCTCACTGCTACCTTCGTACAATAGAGGCAAACGGAAATAAATTCATACTCAAAGGATCAAAGAAGTTCAGTTAAAAACTGTGCAGATAATCCATAGATCTTAATGTCAATGACAGACAATGTCTTCTACCGGGAACATGAGTTTAGGTGAACTGACCTTGAACATAAAGAACAAAGTAAACTGTAAATTTGCAGCCCTTTAAACGTTTGTACAGACAAAATGACGAATAAACTGTTATTAAAAGGACTACAGATGCAGCAGTTGAAATGACTGAGATGAAGTTCAATTAACAACTGCATTGAAATATCCGCGTAGAACAGGGAACTGATGCGGAACACTAACTACTTAATATTTCAACATTTTGAAGGAAATGTTTGCAGTGAAGCAACAGAATAGTAAGAACATAAATTAGAAAAAAGCCAGATCTTACCTGTCCAACCAGAGAGGACCCAGAAGTGGAAGAAAACACCTTTAATTTGAAAAAAAATATTTATTTCACATTATCCATCCTATTTAAATCATTGTGAATAACTTATTAAATAATCACATTTATGCAATTCTCCCACAGCATCTTTTCTGAGTCTCATTAAGGGTAGTTTGAAATTGTAAGATATAAAACTTCTTTTCAATTTAATAACTTCCATACAGTCTTTTGTAAGTAGAACCAGATGTGCAAGAAGTATGTGGACAAATGCACGCTCAATATTTAGGACATTTTCATGTAAAATGGGAAAATATATGCTAATTAGTTCAGTCCACTTTTCCAGAGCAATTTCCTCCATTTGTCTATAGTTTCAGCAAACTTAGAAGAGTGACCACTTTCCTTCATTTAAATAGGCTGAACGACTGAATCAAAGATTAAATATAACTAGGATACACTTTTTTTTGTTTTCTTACAATTTTGTTTGAAATATCACTGACTCAGTTATTTCTCTTTTTTTTCTTCCTCTCTCTCTCTGAAGAGGCCATCTTAGAATAATTGTAGAAAAAGCCATATTTATTTGTTTAACTTTCTTTTGCTTTACCCTACCAAAGGCTGCAGGCATTCATGAAAATATTGGGGCGATATTGAGCTAAAACAAAAATTCTGGCAGATTAATATTGATCAAATGTTACTGTAAATTACCGTTGTCTTCTATAAACATCATACTTTCAGCAAATTGTTGGTTCTTTGATATTAAAAAACATCAAATTAAAAGATTTTACATCAGATTGGTCCATCCAGTAAAATAAAACACTGTATCGTTATTTGATGTTAAATTAGCTTTTTAAGAATTCAAAGATCATACTTACTGTAAATATCTTTGCAAGTCATTGCAGGCATCCTTTCAACTTCCCAAACCTCAGTGATGGCTTCACCTCAGAACAATGTTGGTCTATACACAACATGTGCACATTTTGATTTGTAAATGACATCCCCTCCAGAGAACTAATTTGAAAATCAAATGATGTGTGGCTGTGGGTGAAGCAGAGGCGGGACTCTGGTAGAAGCAGGCTCGACGTTGATGACATGGATGAAGCGGGACTCGCAGGCCGGAGCTGACTGGTGATCTCCGGGGGCCGACACGGGACAGCAGGTGAGAGTCGACGGTGGGATCTCCGTAGGACATCGGGTAAGTTCGAGACAAGACGAGGGGACAGGTCAGGTAGACTGCAGGCACGCTGACAGGTTGCAGAGACAGGTAGACAGAACTGTGGTCAGAGCCAGACGAGGAAAAAGGAGGATGAACACTTACAGCAGCTCTGGCAGCGTGATACCGGGTGAGAAGACGGAACGGACTGTCAACGCAGGAGTGCAGAACCAGGGTTTATATATTCCAGGAGGTGATCAACTTGATTGCCAGCAGCTGTGCAGACCAATCAGGGGCGGGGCCATGGGAGGTGTCTGGAGGCAGGCAGTGGAAAAACACGGAACCGAACAACAAGCGACAACGCTGGAAGCAAGTGTTTAAAGGACGCTTCCACTGCCTTGAAAGTCCAAAGGAGGTACATATATGTCATTTGTAAGCATTTGCAAAGACAGGAACATCATACCAGTCAAATCACCTGCGGCCAGCAAAACCTCCCTTGTTGTGTCTTATGGAGGTAAATTACACATTTGCAAATCGGATTGTTTTGCAAATCTTCAGTGAAAAACCCTGAAACCTGAAGCCAGCAGGAGAAATAACTAAGTGTTACTGAATGTCACATGGCCAGCAGCAGAAGACCATGATTTTGGGTCCTAAAATAATTCAAGTTCAATGTTGACCATTCACTTTCAGCTTTTCAGGCTTTTTAGAGATGGTTCCGTTCCCTTTAATTTGACGGCGCTTGGGAATTAATTTCCTTATCATCTCCTCAGACAACTCTCTTAACCTCAGTACTACTTAAAGACAGTAGTTTGCTTGAAAGGTCTCTGAAGCCACTTATCACCACTTCTTAGTGATATTTACAATTTGTTGGAGCCATTTTATAAACTCTTCATAAATTAAGTAAGAATTCAGCATAGGGAAAGAATGCCGGTATTTATGACAACGGAGCTTTTAATTTGAAGATGTTTCAGGAAAAACAAACCATTGTTGCAGGAAGGTGTAAGGCCACACATACAAACACATAAAACTAGGTAACTAGCACGTCACAACGTTTGATAAGCAAACAGCGTTGACGTCACATTTGATCATCTCCTCCATTTGGATATTTAAAACTGAGCATGCAAAAAGTTTGTGCCACAGTACTTGAAAACTGAAGTGAGCAGACATTTCCTGCAGATATGAGTGACTGTTAGCGACGGACTGCAAAATTCACACACGCACTTAAACACACACAAACAGTGTGAATAATACAAATGTCTGCTATGTTATCAGTGCTTTCTGCAGTGTATAACTGTGGAACCTGGGGACTTAGTGTTGTAATGGAATAATAATAGAAGTCCTATTTGTTTATACGTGCACTTTTTATGCACCAAATGTATCTCTGCACGTTCTAATCTTGTGAAACCGTGATTTCATAAATGTCTTGAGAATTTCATTTAATTTGGCAGAATCCTTTTACTTGGACTCAAGGATGAGCTGATGACATTTTGGTTAACTGTATTGAGTCGTTGCAGTTGTAAAATGCTCTGAATTGGGACGGCCCTTTATTTGACTCAAAACTGAAAAATTACTAAATGAAACAACTGAAAGTCATGGCTTCAGAAGTTTACTTGGGTAAAAGTACTCTGAAAAATATACCAATTATTCCATTTCCATGTTAAATAACAGCTAATCAACTAGCTAATTATAGCCGACTCTGTTAAAGCAGTAAGTAAGAAATGTCTGCTGTGTTTCTGCAGTTTATCACCTAGAGGATTTACTGCTGTTATGAAATAACAAAATAAGTCTTATATATATTTTTTGTGTGTTATGAGACACAGCAAACTGTTTTGACCAATTTAAACTTTACCTTTATGGGTGTCGCTGAGCACGGTGGGCAGACAGATGGGAAGGAAGTCAACATTAAACATTATAACCATTATTATCCACTTATCTCTCCTTAACCGGATACTGAATTTGTGACAGTAATCTTTGGTGTCCACCGTGACATTGTGGTGATTGTATGGATCTTCTGAGCTACAACATCTACATGAAAAGCATTGTCTATTGTCATGGCAACAAATTAGTGTTCTATCAAAAGCAGCTTTATTGCAACCTGACTGGAGGCAAACAGATGGTAAACAAACAATATGATTAATAATATCCTCTTTTTCCTAGATATAGAAAACTTTGGATCAGACTCAGACTCCGTGGGAGTCGTGATTGTGGCCAGTGCAGATAAAGAGAGACCCGATAAAGCCAGAGACTGGTAGACATGTGAGAAAGACAGAATTGAGGTGGACGAAGCTGGATCACGGCGATTACAATTGGAAGTCGGGGTAAATGCATCCTGCTTGAAACTGGATACCTGCGACTAGGACGTGAATAGAAGAGGAGAGAATGCTACAATATTTAAAACAGAAAACGAAAAAGGCAGCTACTGTTGAAACTAGCACGGGGATTACAGGAATGGCATGAGATGAACCAAATTTGGCATACAGTGGGTACGGAAAGTATTCAGACCCCTTTAAATTTTTCACTCTTTATTTCATTGCAGCCATTTGCTAAAATCAAAAAAGTTCATTTTATTCCTCATTAATGTACACTCAGCACCCCATCTTGACAGAAAAAAACAGAAATGTAGAAATTTGTGCAAATTTATTAAAAAAGAAAAACTGAAATATCACATGGTCACAAGTATTCAGACCCTTTGCTCAGTATTGAGTAGAAGCACCCTTTTGAGCTCGTACAGCCATGAGTCTTCTTGGGAATGATGCAACAAGCTTTTCACACCTGGATTTGGGGATCCTCTGCCATTCTTCCTTGCAGATCCTCTCCAGTTCCGTCAGGTTGGATGGTGAACGTTGGTGGACAGCCATTTTCAGGTCTCTCCAGAGATGCTCCATTGGGTTTAGGTCAGGGCTCTGGCTGGGCCAGTCAAGAATGGTCACAGAGTTGTTCCGAAGCCACTCCTTTGTTATTTTAGCTGTGTGCTTAGGGTCATTGTCTTGTTGGAAGGTGAACCTTCGGCCCAGTCTGAGGTCCAGAGCACTCTGGAAGAGGTTTTCTTCCAGGATATCTCTGTACTTGGCCGCATTCATCTTTCCTTCAATTGCAACCGGTCGTCCTGTCCCTGCAGCTGAAAAACACCCCCATAGCATGATGCTGCCACCACCATGTTTCACTGTTGGGATTGTATTGGGCAGGTGATGAGCAGTGCCTGGTTTTCTCCACACATACGCTTAGAATTAACGCCAAAAAGTTCAATCTTGGTCTCATCAGACCAGAGAATCTTATTTCTCATAGTCTGGGAGTCCTGCATGTGTTTTTTGGCAAACTCTATGCGGACTTTCATATGTCTTGCACTGAGGAGAGGCTTCCGTCGGGCCACTCTGCCATAAAGCCCCGACTGGTGGAGGGCTGCAGTGATAGTTGACTTTGTGGAACTTTCTCCCATCTCCCTGCTGCATCTCTGGAGCTCAGCCACAGTGATCTTTGGGTTCTTCTTTACCTCTCTCACCAAGGCTCTTCTCCCACGATTGCTCAGTTTGGCTGGACGGCCAGGTCTAGGAAGAGTTCTGGTCGTCCCAAACTTCTTCCATTTAAGGATTATGGAGGCCACTGTGCTCTTAGGAACCTTGAGTGCTGCAGAAATTATGTTGTAACTAGTGATGTTACGAGGTGTGCCGACGCTTCGAAGCGTGTGTCGAGTAATGGAGGGGGCGTTTCCTCGAAGCGTGTGTCGAAGCTTGCTTCATTTAGGGGAGGAGCCAAAAATGATGACGTCCGAAGCCTCGCTGCCGGCTGTACCACGTGACTGCTTCGGGAAGTGGTTCAGGTGTTGCCGGGAGGTTTGACGGCAATATAAACCCCTCAGGCTCCATTCAAAATGTGGGTTGTTGGTGGAGAGTTGAGGTCAGTTGAGAGTTTGGATAGTTTAGAGAGAGAGAGAGAGAGAGAGAGAGAGAGAGAGAGAGATAGTTTGGAGATTTAGGAGAGTGAGGAGAGAAGGAGGTGATAAGATGGAGCCAGCTGGGAAGAAGAGGATTTCCCCTGTATGGGAACACTTTGATTTGATAACTCCTAATAAGGTAAGCTATATCTAACTCTATTTCAGACACATTAGGTTTGCTTATCAAGAACTGTATTTTTCAGTTTCTTATTTTATTCAAAGGTGAGGTGTTTATTGTGCTCCAAGGAGTTGGGGTACAATAACAACACCTCATCCATGCTGAGGCGTTACCGTGCCTTGCATGAGAATAAGGAGGAAACTGGAGCTTCACCCAGCCAAGGTAAGTCATTACAATATTACAAATGCACCATCACAAGTTTTCCCTGTTCACTTTTGTTTATTGTGCAAATAAAGACAGGTAACAGACACTGTATTTATTCTCTTTTAACCAGCCACCAGAAAACCAGAGCTGGATGAAGCCCTCGTCTCCATGATAGTGAAGGACACACAGCCCTTCAGTATTGTGGATGATGTTGGATTCAGGGCATTTGTGTCCAAACTGGATCCTAATTATGTCCTCCCTACAAGGCAGGTATGTATGGGTGCATGCATGAAACAAATGAGTACTTTATTGTGTCTCACAGTTCAGCACTATATATTTTTTCCTTTAGGCTCTGAAGGCCATGGTGGAGGCCAAGTATGAGTCAGCTAAGGAGAAGGCTAAGGCTAAAGTGGAAAAGGTGGCTGCTGTTAGCCTTACTTCTGACATGTGGACATCCATAAAACCAAAAACGGTTGAGAAACTGTTATTTCTGAATAAAAATGAATAAAATGTCCCCTGTCCTATACATCATTGTCCAAGTTACACAAGCATATTCAGTCCCCTCTTCCTAGTTCCACAAACACTTCCACTGTCCTCTGCCTGCTTAAGCTCATGCCATTTTCCTAAAGTGACAGAAAAACATGATTACACAACCTGCCATATCATATGATACTACCATTTTGGGAAAATGTACACACACAGAATACATTCAAAAGATATTTTATTATGCACATATGTGATAATTTATGTACAGAAATTATTTGGTCATACATTTTTGTAATTCATAGTCATTCCCAACAGCCATAACAGACACAAACATTCAATGCATCACATGTGGTTCAGATACAGCTGCCTGTCATTATACACTTGGCCAGTAGGTGGTTTCGTGTGCACATGAAGCTTCGAGTAATGAACCCTTTCTCGAACCAATTGGCTGAAGTGGTTCGATGCCTCATGAGGCTTCATCTCACCATCACTAGTTGTAACCTTGGCCAGATCTGTGCCTTGCCACAACTCTGTCTCTGAGCTCCTTGGACAGTTCCTTCGACCTCATGATTCTCATTTGCTCTGACATGCACTGTGAGCTGTAAGGTCTTATATAGACAGGTGTGTGCCTTTCCTAATCAAGTCCAATCAGTTTAATTAATACAGCTGGGCTCCAATGAAGGAGTAGAACCATCTCAAGGAGGATCAGAAGAAATGGACAGCATGTGAGTTAAATATGAGTGTCACAGCAAAGGGTCTGAATACTTATGACCATGTGATAGTTCAGTTTTTCTTTTTTAATAAATTTGCACAAATTTCTACATTTCTGTTTTTTTCTGTCAAGATGGGGTGCTGAGTGTACATTAATGAGAAATAAAATGAACTTTTTTGATTTTAGCAAATGGCTGCAATGAAACAAAGAGTGAAAAATGTAAATGGGTCTGAATACTTTCCGTACCCACTGTATTTTAGCCAGCAGAATCGTATGATTTGAGGGTTGAGGAAGCTTTGCCGGATCTCATGTAGTGATTGACCGAGTCAGCTAGATGACGCAGAGAAGGAGTTAGTTCAAGATCAGCTCGTTGAACGACGGCCAGGCCAGGGGGAACGGTTCTGCAGATGGACATCTTTGGTGGAATTCCTGGAATTTGAAACGGGACAAGCAGTCAACAGCATGGTTTTCACTTCCAGGAATGTGTTCGGCTTTGATTATGACATTATTTTGGACAGATAGCCAGGTGATGCGGTGCATGAGTGACATGATGAGGGGAGAGGAGGAGCGGCCTTTGTTAATGTTGCTGACTGATGCCTCGTTGTCACAGAAGACTGTCGGTCTTTGTCTCGACCAGCTGGGACTCCAGATGTGGTACGTGACTGTGATGGGGTATATTTCGAAGAGGGCCACGGACTGAGGAATGATCCTGAAGGGCTCGCTGAGGGGCCCAGACTTCTGCAAACCACTCCCCCTGAAAGTAGCCTTTGGAGGGAGCAGTGTCAGTGAATAGTTGGAGTGAAGTTGCTGGTGTCACATGGTCCTTGTGGAAGAATGAGATTCTGTTCCAATCACTAATCAGGGTTTTCCAGAAAGCCAGTTCTGACGTGGACGTGGAAACCGGGTCGAGAGGGTCTTCGGCGCTTGAGGCGAGAACTAAGAGGTGGGAGATTCAATTCAATTCAATTTTAGAAGGGAAAAAGGCAGGGGAGAAGAGGAGCTAATGAGCTGAAACGGCGAGTGAGGCTGGGATTGGATGACTGTGATGAGTGGGAGGCAGAAGGAGAGAAGAGGTGTGACGAGGAAGAAGAGAACGCGAATGGTCCTGGCTCAGTCTCATCGTTGAACTGCAGTAAACTTCCAGTTCTCTGATAACTCCCATCCCTCAAGTGAAACTGCTCCATCAGCAACAATAAAACGTACAATTATTGATGTTAAAAGTGTGCATTTTGTTAAATAGTACATGAATCCTTGATTTATGTTCTGCTTCATGACGTTTGATGCCCTAAAATATCGGTGTCCTTTCTATTCCCTCTCAGCTCGGTGCAGTTCTAACCAACAAGGGTTTACTGACCGACTTCAACCTGAGGTGGAACATTCAACACTAAAAAAGAAAAGCCAATGGATGAGGTCATCCTCTGTAACTGATCATATTTACAAGATACAAAGGTAGAATGCAAGAAACTATAGTAGGTGTTGCTGAATGACTTTGAAAACCATCTCAAATACGTTAACACAAAAGGTTGTCATCTTCACTTGTGCCTTATCTGAATACTCGACAAAATCAAGAGCAGATTCAGAAAAAAGAACACAAACTACATTATTTATCGTTCCCGTTGAAAATCTTATGAAGTATCTTTCACATTTTCAGTACAACGAAGCACCAGAATTAAAAGTAGTTTTCTGCTGCCTTCTCTGTTAAAAAGACTCTGACCTCTGACCTCTGACCTCTGAAACGTGCCTGCACATCACTGCAGTGAGAAGTCAACAGGTCACGAGAATTTCATGAGGTGTTAAGTTCATTTTTAAACTATGTTTTCCTATTTTTAAATGTTAAAAACAGCTTGCAGAGAAACTTCTTCAATGTGTGAATACATAAAGGGTTCCCTGTCTTAGCTTTGTTTTAAACAACGATGATTTTACCACAGATTGTTTGTCGGTGTGTTGTGAGTGATCTCCGTATAGACCGAATGAAGCGCTTACAGATGTCTTCATAGAAGTTCAAATCATTTCTCTCCTCTGACACACACACTCAAACACGCACACTCACACACACACACACACACACACACACACACACACACACACACACACACACACACACACACACACACACACACACACACACACACACACACACACACACACTGTAGCATCACAAGGGGCCAGGTAGTGGATGGATGCTACATCTCCTTTGTAAATCAGCTGCCACACCACAAAATGGCGGCCGATTTACAAACTGCGTGTGTGAGAGGAAACGTAGCTAAAACCACTGAAGATAACGTGTCTTCAAACACAGATAACAGAGAGTTGTTGCTAGGACGGGTTGCTATGTGTGTGTGTGTGTGTGTGTGTGTGTGTGTGTGTGTGTGTGTGTGTGTGTGTGTGTGTGTGTGTGTGTGTGTGAGAGAGAATATTACTCAATCAGATATCTAGATTAAGACTTCAACATGGATCATGAACACCAGCCGACACACTTCTCTTAAACTGGTGACTAATATGAACACAACAGTTACTCTGAAATGTTTTAATCTCTGAAATTTAATCTATCGGCTAATTGATCTGTAGAAAAAAACATGTGGGACCAACGACCGGACCGTAAAGTAGAGACAGCAGCCCATTGGTTCATTTTCTTGAGTGACAGCGGGCCGGTCCAATCACATCTCTGAATCCACCTCAGCCCTCCCCCTCTGTCCTGTTTCTCATGTCAGATGTCCTGCAGATCAAAGATCAAAGGGGATGAGACTCTGTGGAGAGACAGGAAGTTAAAGGAGGACAGTAGAGACATGACCTCTGGAGACAGAGGAGGAGAGAGACAGGGAGGATGAGGAGGAACAGAGGAGGAGAGACACAGGCAGGATGAGGAGGGACAGAGGAGGAGAGAGACAGGCAGGATGAGGAGGGACAGAGGAGGAGAGAGACAGGGAGGATGAGAAGGGACAGAGGACACAGGAGGAGAGAGACAGGGAGGATGAGGATGGACAGAGGACACAGGAGGAGAGAGACAGAGACAGGGAGGTTGAGTAGGGACAGAGGACACAGGAGGAGAGAGATCCCCTCCTCCTCATGACCCCCCCTCCTAATGACCCCATCTGCCTCAACCGGTTGGGGTGAGAGGAGAGCAGAGAGAGAAAAGGACAGCATAGAGATACAAGAGAAGAACTGTTGGTGGAGACGACAATCACAGAGCAGAGACATGCAGCTCCATGACGGGACATCTGGAAAAGAAAGAAGAGAAACTATGTGAGTGAAGGAACTGAATGGAGACAACAGATAATAATAAGAAACTATGGGAGAGAAGAAGATGGTGAGGTATGAGTCAGTTAAAGAGTAGGAGGAAAGAAAAGAAGCTCAGCATGTAACGAGGTCCCCCAGCAGCCTCGGCCTATAACAGCATAACTAAGGGTTGGTTCAGGTCTACCTGAGCCTGCCCTAACTATAGGCTTTATCAAGAAGGAACGTTTTGAGTCTAATCTTAAAGCTAGAGAGGGTTTCTGACCCTCCAACACAAACTGGGAGCTGGTTCCACATAGGAGGAGCCTGAACACTGAAGCTCCGCCTCCCATTCTACTTCTGGAAACTCTAGGAACCACAAGTAGACCAGCGTACTGAGAGAGAAGTGCTCTGCTAGGATTATATGGTTCTATAAGATCTCTAAGATATGATGGAGCCTGGTCATGTAGAGCTTTGTAAGTCATCAAGAGAACTTTAAATTCTATTCTTGATTTCACAGGAAGCCAGTGAAGAGAAGCTAAAACTGGAGAAATATGATCTCTCTTGTTAAATCACGTCAGTACTTTTGCTGCAGCATTTTGGATCAGTTGCAGGTTTTTAATGAGTAATTTGGACATCCTAACAACAAGGAATTACAATAATCTAGTCTAGAAGTAACAAACGCATGAATGAGTTTTTCTGCGTCACACTGAGGAAGGATTTTCCTGATTTTATTAATATTACGTAGATGAAAGAAGGCAGTTCTGGAGATTTGCTTTCTCTGGTGTCTAAAGGACAAATCCTCATCAAAGATGACTCCATGGTTCCTCACAGTTTTGCTGGAGGCCAAGAGAATGTCATCTAGAGTAACTAACTATAACAGTAACTATATGGGTCCATTGTTTTCTTTCCACTGATAGTCAGTCATGTTTTATATAAGTGAGAGATGTTTGCAGAATGTCGTTGGATACTGGAGAGGATTACAGTGTACAACAAGAACTTTAACGACTTGGATTCATTTGAACATAATTATAATAAATTGAGATGTTGTTTTCAAAGTTTGTCTGCTGTAAACATTGGTTCTTTGGCTCCTTGATGGTCTAGTGGCTAGGATTAGAGGCTCTCACCGCCGTGGCCCGGGTTCGATTCCCGGTCAGGGAATGAAGCAGCAGAATCCCTATTCTATACCAAAGTAATAGTTCTCTTGTTAAAAGAGCCAACTTTGGGACAACGTGTGTGAATTACGTTTGTTGTCATCCTTCCTCATTGTCATGTCTCCCTGATGCAGATTGGATCAGATTGGGTGCTCACACCACCAGTCAAGAATGAAGTCTTGATCAGGGAATGATATTTTGGAACTGCAATACACTGGTGTCCAACCAAGAGATATCCCCCGCCTTAATTCGATGGCAAAATTCAAAAGTGAATCTAATCTGTCTCAGTCAAATTAACAGGGAATCACTGTGTCCAAAAGAGATGGATGAAAGCTTTGCTGAATAGTGAAAGCCGGGTGCCAAACAACCTAAGAGAAGCTCAGGTTTGGATGGACTGAAACATTCAATGGGCTGCCACGTGCAATATAGGACATGCAATGCAACATGCCTACTTGTATCCAAGTTTCATAGGTTTCATCGCAGATTTAAAATTGTTCTGTCACAAAAAGATCCAAATCAGAAGACACATCACATTAGGTGAATGGCATTTATTGACTTGGCTTAACTCATGCATTGGCCAGGAGTTGAACACAGGTCAAATACTTGGGAAGCAGCTATTCTCACCACTATACCAGCAATGCCTGGCCTGATACATGGCCAAGGCGGTATGTGACAATTTAAAAGCCCGTATTGCCATTTGTCAACATCTGATGTCTGATGCGTGAATGAAGGGAGAAAGGGGCAATAGTGGATCTCTACAAAAAGCTTACACCCATGCATCTCATGAAAATAGGAGTAAATGTCACAGATCTTGTAGTTAACGGGATTCAAACCTGCAGGAGACTCTCCGTCGGATGCCTCATCGTTACTTGTCCAAAAGAGCAAGTTGAAACACTTTATGCCAGCCTCTAATTGACATCTTCAACTTTCGTTTGGCCTTACCGCCTTACAGGGGCAGCTGGGCGGGTGGCTGTGGTAGCCAGACCACTCTGTCCCAAAAAGGACGCGCCTTTACCAGGTGAATGCATTGGCCAACAATTAAACCGTGTCCAACTGCTTGGGAAGCAGCTCTTCACACCATCATACCACCAATGATACATCCCTTCTGCCTTTTTCTTCAGTGGAAGTAGCTACGACACCTTCAACCGTAGATGCTGGAAAAACAGAGAGAAAGAGCAGGATAACCCTTCTCATCAGTTTCAGAGGAAAGAAATTTAATTCCTCATCAAAATACATTGAATTGGCCTGAACAACTAAGAACCGATCCCTGATAGTGTTGCGGCGAGTATTCGGAGCTTTCACCGCCACGGCCCGGGTGTCGATTCCCAGTGAGGGAATTGTGAGGTTGTCTCAAACGGAGAACAAATGCCAATATTTGGAACGTTACCACTGTCTGAATCACTCACTCTTCCTCTTTTCTTTGTTTTCCTGTTCCTGACTGGACGTCATTGGGCTCTCAGACAACAATAAATGCTCCATACACAACACATTGCTCTAATCGCAGAGGTTCTATTACAGAATTGTGGGCTCGTCCGGGATTTGAACCCGGGACCTCTCGCACCCAAAGCGAGAATCATACCCCTAGACCAACGAGCCATGAAAACATGCATTTGGACGTCCTTTTAGAGAGCACCTGGACATTTTAGTACTGCCTTAGTAAGTGTACTAACATGAAATAGTTCCATATGTGAGAATACCAAAGGAAGTACGGTATTCAGAA
>NW_027211299.1:0-19521 GCF_029030835.1 Brachyistius frenatus
AGCAGCAGTATAGTCTGAGGCAAACACTGTCAAGTTTTTATAAGATTACAACTGCAACATTGAAAACATGGCACTTAAGAAACAACAACAGTGAGAAACCAATCTCCTTTACTCTTTATACCATTGAGATAATTTTAAAGGGAGATTTAAAGGGCAAGTTAAAAAGCTCACATTTTAAATTCTTGAAAAAAAAGAATAACATGGATAAAAAGTGCCATGATAATACAATCTGTTTATTAGATAATTTACCAAGAAGATGTTGTAGGTTTACTGTGAAACAAGTAACAGGAGACGAGAGCTTGGTCTTGTGCAACAAATTCAAACATAAATAGGCTATATTATTACAAAAGATGTTTTCATTCAAAAAATGATGCACTTATTTTAAATCCCTCCGTAGACCAACCAGCAACTAAAGTATTCTCCATTTGAACAACACGATATAGTGATGAATATTATTCAGCACTGCTGTTATATAAAACGGTTATTGACTGTACTGATCTTAAACCCAACAATGTTCTTTACAGTATTTGAGCTGCTCTACACATCACTGGAAATATTGTCTTAACTTTATTAACTATATTTGATCCCACATCTACAAAACACGTAGATATTAATCCTATGAGTTTTAATAAAGTGCCAGAAGAAAGAAGTTGAGCAGCTCACCATGAGAGACTCCTAGTAGCATCACCAACAGTCCAAACACAGCTTCCATGTCTCTTTCCGTTCAGTGTTTGATGACCAGGTCAGTATAGTGGTCAGACCACTTTTATTTAACAGCATATATCCAACACTTGAGTCACAGATGTCACCTGTTATTGATCAGGTCCAGAAGAAAAGGCGTGCATTGTCTGCTGTCACAGCTTCAACCATGTGAACTATCAGAATCAGCTGTATCGACCAATAGTCATAAAACATATAAGTCTGTGCAGAAATTGCCTTATAAACTGTAGCATCCCCGATGAATGATGGTCTGGTGTCTTTTACTGATGGTTCACAAAACTTTATTGAATGGGACTTGAATCTATAAAACGCAGTGAAAACTGGTAGTGAGCACACCGTAAGAGATCTGAAGAAAATAAAGACAAACATTACTAAACAATGTTTAACATCCTGACCATACCCTTCTTGCTACCATGTTAAATTTAACCACTGACTGAATCACGGCGGTGCATTTAAGTTAAACAGCAGTTCACTACCTTAAACTCTCATTTATGCCAAAAAAAAATCCCTGAAAACCGGAACAATCTAACCCAATAATTTTCCCAGAATGAGTACTAGTACAATACGTGTACAATACAGTACTAGTACAGTAGTAGTACTGACCTTATGTCCATATCAGCCAGGTGCCAAACAAACAAAAACCGTCAACCTTTTCCTATTTTTAACACTTTTTTCCATCTTTTTGTCTACTCCCCGTTCTAACACTTCTTTATAAACTGCTTCCGGTTTCAGTCCTTCAGAATAAAAGTGTAACAGGAAATGCATTGATAGAAATCTCAAAACGTCTACAAAATAAAAGACATGAAAAAGAATGAATAATTGAAATACTCTGAACTGTATTTGAGGTCTTTTACATAAACTACAACTTGACTGGTTGCTGGAGGCATAAAACTTGAAGCTTTTAATATTTTTATTTGGCCACAGGAAGGATTTTTTTTTCATTCAGTGTCTAGTCATGAGTGCCATCCTCAGACCTACTAACATAAGTGCAAACATTTCATTTAAAGCCAAAATAATGCTCAGCAGTCATTAAAGGTAGTGTTAGGAAAAATAGTAACTCATTGTCAGTGTGTAAATGAAGTTACTGTTATGTGTGTAGAGTTTCCGTTAGTCTATGCATTAAACTGCAGTTGAAATGTCTCATACTACATGCACATTCCAGGAGTTCCTCTCTTGCAGTATATGCCCCCTTGGGGGAGGAGGAACTGGCTTATCTAGTTTTGCACACATAGGTTAAAAGCAAATGGATGTGAAAAGCAAACATACCCATATGGGAGGCAAAGAGATCACATGCTGTTTTATAACCCCATTTATTCTTAAGACCCTGCACAGACTTCCATTGCTGCAAGTAAAACTCAGATTTGGGTCCAGGCCTTGTTTTTGTCTGACTGTGGGTTTGATTCTTATTCTATCAGCGCTATGTTATAGTTCTGAACCTAAGAGGTAGAATCTTTAAATGTAATCGTAGCTGTTTAAAATGTTAAACACATGGCTCGTGGATTTGTTTTTATTAGATGTACAGTTATCATCATTTTGTTAAAAGGATCATGTTTTTGTCATATTTTCACTCACCACAGGTAGATGTCCTTTGTTCTTTGGAGACACTACTGCTATGACTCTCGACTGTGCAGACCAGACTTCCTGAGACATGTTGTTTCAGAGTGATATTGTCAGCCCCAACATTTCTAGAGGAGCTCTGCATCTGTCAGTGCACGTCCACCCAGAGTCCAGCTGTACTGAGGACTGTCCCCTCCCTCAGAGGAGCAGGAAACCTTCATCTCTCCCTGGGACAGACACTCAGAGACCATCAGGACAGAGGACACAGGAGCTCAGAGAAACACACAGAGGACCTTTGATATTACACCAGAATCTTCATCATCTTTAGGATGTGTGTAGAAATGAACTTGAATGGTGAACTGTAGAGTTCGTTCTCCTGATTTCTGTCTATTTAAAACATTTCAAGGGTCATTTTATCGCCATCAGTCCTGTTCAGTCTATTAATACTGTAATTCCCATCGCTGTGAGTAAAAAAGGATGTTTTCTTTCAGATTTAATGCAGTCTTATTCTTTCTCCCATGAGGTATTATAACATTTCAGTGTTTGTTTAATTATGACTGGTATCTAGATATTTCTGAGGCACTGCCCATCAACTGGAGACTTTCCTTTCCTCCCACAGCTCCAACAACGAGCTCCACCCTGTCTGCTATCACAGTAAGTTTCCACACAAGCTGCAGGTAAAATATCATAATTTAATTGTTCCATGTCTGAGGATCATTGCTTTGATTTCTATAAAAGTGCAACTATTACTGTTTTCAGTCTAAAACAATGATTGGTTGTTGGGTCTGTCTCTTTCAGGGAACAAGTCCTCAACAATTCCTGTGTTCCGCTGACCTGTGATTTGAAAACAAAGGCAGGCTCTCTCACTCATTGAAAACTCAGGTTGCTGAGTGTTCAACTTTTGTTCAAACTTACAGAATTTTATGTTCAAATTGCAGCGAGTTTCTCCAAGATTAAAACTTATATTTTCAGCCTTGTGGGGAGGTGCAGTGATCAGCACTGTCGCCTCGCAGCAAGAAGGTTCCGGGTTCCTTTCTGTGTGGAGTTTGCGTGTTCTCCCAATGCCTGTGACTTCTCTCTGGGTACTCTGGCTTCCTCCCACCGTCCAAAGACGTGCGTATCAGGTTAATTGGTGATTAGGAAAAACTTGCCCTGAGGTGTGAATGAGAGTTTTAATGGTCTTTGTTTCAGTCTGTCTTTCTGTTACAATAGTTGAGTAAGAATCAAGTAGATCTTATTCTACTTTTTCGTATCCCAAATAAGTCAAAACATCTTTCTGGTCCCACTTGACATGTTTTTTTTTCCGTAGATACAGTTCATATTTACACACTGTTACATTTGATTCATTTAAAGTGATATATAGAGGAAATGAGACCAATACATTATTATAAATATCATAAAAAGAAAAGCAAGAGCTTTGAGATTCCAATTTATATCAGTGAATAGAGAACTTTACAGAACTTTGACAGATGGGATTCTCATAGATTAAAATTTCCCCACTCTGGGATTAATAAAGTCTAATCTAACCTAATCTAATGAATCCATGCTGAGAAATTGTTTAGAAATACTTCATGAGTGGGTGGAGATGAGAGAAAATGTTAAAACCTTTTTGTGCATGTAGTCTGACTGACTAATTTACTGTGAAACATAGTATTGTTCTGTTTTGTACGATGAAATCACTCTTTCAGGCAGATAACTGCTGAGGAGGTCATATTCTCTGCACATTCAAGACTCAAAGTTTTATTTGTCACGTGTTCTAACAGTAAGACGTTTGCGTCTTGACTTGCATGTAAGAGCTACTGGTATCTTGTGAAAACGTATGTACTTACATCCTATCATTGATTGTGTTTCATTATTTATGCCCCAATCAACTGCACATGTACAGCGACTACAAATAGTCATAGATTATGTATTGATCCAAAGGCATTGATTTGTGAGTAGTTCAGTTTCACTCCAAGCTTTTCTAATCTTTTTTTTTTTTTTTTTTAACACAGCACCTTTCTAAGACAAAGTCACAAAGTGCTTCACAACAATTACAACAAAAAAAATAAAAAAAATCTTGAACCTTTTTGTGTCAGGATTCCTGCTTTCTTCCGTTTTACCCCCCGATCACCTCTCCTCCGTTGTCCCCTCAGTCTTCTGTCTGCTTGTGTTCTGTGTCCTCCTCTCCTCACCTCCTATGGCCACGCCCCTCAGCGGTCCCAGCAGCTGTTGCCACTCACCCCGGATCACCACCTGCAGGTGTGCTGGATTTCCCTGATCACCTCCCGGACTATATGTACCCTGCCCCTGCATTACCACTACTACTAGCAACAGCTAGACGACGGCGAGTTACTGCGAGTTGTGCACCGCAAGGACCGCCAGTCACCCGTCCTTCACCCGTCCTGTCCGCGTTCCTCCGGCTCCTGTCCCACCTGCAGAGCTCCCTGTCGGAGTCACCAGTCGGTTGAGTTGCCCTCCTGACTCGGAGGATGTAGACTCTGTTTTTCCAACGGACCTGTCAGCGGTTCTGTCCGATGTCTGCCGGCTGCGTCTCCCCGGATCTGTCGGTTGAGTTGCCCTCCCGACTGGGGAGCAAATTGACGTTGTAGGTACCGTTTGTTTGTTTGTTTTTGTTTATTGGACTAAAGACTGTATTTTGGAACTAAAACCCGAGTCTGTGAGCCTGCATTTTGGTCCTGGTAAACACCACCTCATAACATTTTGTTGGTTAATTGTAGATCATAAATATCTACGGCAGCAGCTGTTTGTTCAACTGACTTTCTATTTACCCCAAATAATTAGTAGGAATATCTCTATTCCTCCAGACTTGAAAGTGACGACATGATAAAACTAAAATTCTCTGATTAAAGTTGTTGAAAAATTATAAATTGTTAGTTAAAAAACATCGATGTCAAATATTCTGTTTTCACAGGAACATTGTCAACTGGAAAACAAAAAGACAAAGGAAGTGCATTGGACTAAATATAGAAAGCATGATTTGATGGTGTTGAAAGACAAACCTTTCTCAGAATTGAACAAGCTGTTAAATGTCTTCCCTTCTCGAACTACGTTCCTAAATTTACTGAATTCCTCAAGAACACCACATTTGTCCCTTTCACTTCTTTCAGTAGAAGAAAAAAGTATTTTACCATTAACTGATCTAAATGTGTTGAACTGTTTCTTCTAGTACCATTATCCTAAAAAAGGTAACATCATGCCACTGATAAACCACTAGTCAGAATAAGTGCTCACGCCTGAGAAAAAAGCAGAAGTGTTTGCTTCATGGAAACAAATTTGTGCACACTGTGAACTTTGCAACAGACGAGACATTTTGCTTCTATATCTTTGGTCCAGACAGCCAAACGGGCGTTGCCATTTATGACATTAATTCTCCCACACACTCTGCACCAAACCATTTATAATTGAAATAACTTTCCCAATACACACTGTGCCAGGATTTATATTTACATACTATGATCCTCAACAAATCCATCAATATCTTTTTAAAAAATACATTGAATTAAATGTCACTTATGTCACCTTACTTCAAATTAAAAGTAACATTTTACATGATGTGTAAACACAGACATGCTTTCAGAGTCATGTCTGCCAATCATTAGATTAATGAAGGTGAATAAATTGGAAAGAAAGTTATTCTTAAAATGTATCATTTATTGCAAGCTCTCAGTATTTCAACAATGAAATTAAAGTAAATATGCTTATAAATTACAAGAAGCTGATATATCATATATATACAATTAAAACCAGTGTCAAATAATTCAAAAACAATTAAGGAATTGTTAAATATTCCACTAAAAGTTCCAGCGATTAAGCAGGATGTCGTTGTTAAAGGTCATGAAGACTAGATGCTTTGCTTCCCAGAAAAGTGAAGAAAACCCTGATATATATGAGCTTTAATGGCTTTTCTTTCTCTAATGACAACTTCTACAAAATGAAGGTGAAAGACCTTCAGGCATCTTGACATCTCCTCCCTCTCTCTGCCTTCAGGTGTGTGTTCCTCCTGATCTGTGGACACCTGAAATCACCTGCCTTAACGGACGTTGGCGTACAAACAGTCCTCTCCTGCTGGTTGAGTCTGCCGAGGTCGCTCTGAAAACTTGACTTGGCCGTACTCCACCTCCACCTTCCCCCTTTGCTCCACCTGCCTCTGCTGCCGCTGCACCATCCTGACATCAGCGTAGGTCACTTCCTGGTCGTCTTCTCCCTCTGCAGATTAGCAGGTAGAAGTAAGTGACACAAACAAAGTAGAGCCTTCTAATTACATACAATGACTTTGAAGAACTAGTTTGACATTTTGGAGAATAAACTAAGTCTCTGTCTTGCCAACAAAAATATTGCTGTCACTCTCTGCAGCATTAACAGTCAGTTAGCTTTAACACAGAGCCTGACTCAAATGTTACACAAAATCTACCCTTTAAATGTGTTAATTACTGAACTAGAAACAAATTGAAATTCATTCTTAACTTTGGACAGATCCAAGCTAACAGATTTGCCCTGTTTCCAGTTTTTGTGTTAAATCTAACCATCTCCTAGTGACTTGAGAGTGTTTTTACAATTCTTGTTTTAAGGGTTTACACACTATTTTTCTAAATATTCTTGTCCTGAGTACTTTCACACAGAACATGAATATTTACGCCTAAAAATCAACATTTTTCTTTTGGAAGGAAGTTGTTTTTCCTGACCTTTCACACCTCTAGTAAGGTCACCAACCAATCCCATTGTGCGGAAATACAACGAACATCACATCAAAACTCCCAACAATAATGTTGATTGTTTCGAGCCACAGAGTATTATAGGCTATGACAGAGGGACATACAAGTACAACAATCTCAAGGACAATGCATTGAGAAGCATTGCCCACCACTATAGCTATCAGAAATGGTTTACTTTTGGATGTAGTAGAGTTGGCAGTGGGCAGTGTCACAAGAAACAGTGTCACAGCAGGTTTGGCTAAAGTAACAAAATCTCCTCTTCTTTCGTGGAGTGAGGAGCAAAACAAGATCGGCATCACTAGATGATGTTGAATCCATTATTGTTCTGAAGAAAGAGGTGACATGTTTCTGTTCAAACCATTTTTTCAAAAGTTGTTGAAAATTTGCATCGCTGCCGGTTTGAATAGTTTTATTGGAAAATATTAATTTATTTGTCACGCCCCCGGTGTGTAGAGGCCTTAACGCTGAGCAAGAAAGCAAAAAAATGCAATTACTCAAAATGTTAAACTATTTATTCAATCTATAAAATGAACAAAATAATTAGTAAACTGTGAATGTAGTGAGGAAGGTAAAAGGAAGTTCTGTTTTGTACCTTTAGGTTTGTTGTTTTTCTTTTTTTGTGAGCACAGGTGACTGCCACGCCGACAACTAAGACGATAACCAGTACAGAGAGTACACCTGCCATTATTGGTAAAGCATCTGTAGCTCAAATAAAAGACAATACAAACATAGATATTGAAGTCAGCAAACTCTACATGTGTTATGAAAAAAGGCAGAGGAGCAAAGGAGAAAATGACATCAATGAATTCACTGCAGCAGAGTAAGTTTTCACTTACAAAGGTACCATGGACCATCACTGCCGGGAGTCACAGTTTCATTGAAGGATGTGATATTAATGGAGGGTGTAAGTGAAACTATGTCAGTCTTCTTAACCACAGTGACTGTTGTTGATTGAATACACAGGTTGTTATTGGCTGCAAACACCCACTGTTTTATGTTTGTCCCATTGGAGATGCAGTTAATGTAAATGAATCCTACGAAAAAACAAACACACAATATACAACAGGTGAACAGAGTAATTATAAACATCAATGTCATAATGATCACATTATTTCTCACTCACCACAGTTCATTATATCCTCTTCTTTGGAGACACTACTGACGTGATTCCAGACTTTACAAGCAACACGTCCTGAGACATGTTGTTTCAGAGTGATACTGTTTTCCTCTTTATTTTCAGAGTAGAGCTCAGCGTCTGTCAGTGCACGTCCACCCAGAGTCCAGCTGTACTGAGGACTGTCCCCTCCCTCAGAGGAGCAGGAAACCTTCATCTCTCCCTGGGACAGACACTCAGAGGCCACCAGGACAGAGGACACAGGAGCTGAAAGACACACAGAGGACTTTTGATATTGCAGCAGTATCTTGATCCTTTTTTACAGTTTCTAAAGGCTCAAAATACAGATACATGTAGAGTATGTGATACATAATGTAGATTATCATTACAATGTGAGATTTATATCTATCATTATGACTAATTGTCTCTGTATGAAAAAAGTAATTTACCTTGAATAGACAAATGTAGAGTCTTTTTCGATGTCAGCGTTCCGTTTGAATCAAAGATTGAAAGTGTATATTCACTACTGTCTGTCCTGCTGAGTTTATTGATCCTAAATGTCCCATTACTGGGAGTAAAGACAGATCTGTCTTTCAGAGAATTAGAATTAGTTATAATTTCATTTTGTCTCCCGCGGAGTATTATTGTGGATTCTTTCTTCAATTCGTATCTATGTATTTGAGAGGCTTCGTCCATCAGCTGGAGGACCAAAGTTCCTCCCAAAGGTCCATAACATTGAGCTGCATACTGTCTGCCATCACAGTGAGTTTCCACTCCTGTAAAATTTGAAAAACAAAAAGAAACAATTGTGATCCTTCATTTTACAGAATGAATGATGATGAGAATTAGATGCAGCAAACACATTAATATTGTAGGTTTGCTGCATCTCTGTGTCTCACAGACCACAGTGGACACACAGGTTTTCTTTTCTTGTGCAGCAAATGTAAAAACTTATTTGTATCGGAGTTGTTGTTGTTGTTGTTGTTTTTAACTGCTGTGTTGCTACTTTTTACAAAGTAAAATATCTCATCACTTTTTCCACCACCGCCTGTGATGGGAAAAAAGTTGTGGTTCAGCGAACGTCATTATTTGGAGGGTGTAAGTGAAACTATGTCAGTCTCCTTACCTGAAGTGACTGTTGTTGATTGAATACACAGGGTGTTATTGGCTGCAAACACCCACTGTGTTATGTTTGTCCCATTGGAGATGCAGTTAATGTAAATGAATCCTAAGAACAAACAAACACAATATACAACAGATGAACAGAGTAATTATAATCATCAGTGTCATAATGATCACATTATTTCTCACTCACCACAGTTCATTATATCCTCTTCTTTGGAGACACTACTGACGTGATTCCAGACTTTACAAGCAACACGTCCTGAGACATGTTGTTTCAGAGTGATACTGTTTTCCTCTTTATTTTCAGAGTAGAGCTCAGCGTCTGTCAGTGCACGTCCACCCAGAGTCCAGCTGTACTGAGGACTGTCCCCTCCCTCAGAGGAGCAGGAAACCTTCATCTCTCCCTGGGACAGACACTCAGAGTCCATCAGGACAGAGGACACAGGAGCTGAAAGACACACAGAGGACTTTTGATATTGCAGCAGTATCTTGATCCTTTTTTACAGTTTCTAAAGGCTCAAAATACAGATACATGTAGAGTATGTGATACATAATGTAGATTATCAATACAATCTGAGATTTATATCTATCCATATGACTAAATTTCTCCGTATGAAAAAAGTAATTTACCTTGAATAGACAAATGTAGAGTCTTTTTCGATGTCAGCGTTCCGTTTGAATCAAAGATTAAAAGTGTATATTCACTACTGTCTGTCCTGCTGAGTTTATTGATCCTAAATGTCCCATTACTGGGAGTAAAGACAGATCTGTCTTTCAGAGAATTAGTTATAATTTCATTTTGTTTCCCGCGGAGTATTACTGTGGATTCTTTCTTCAATTCGTATCTATGTATTTGAGAGGCTTCGTCCATCAGCTGGAGGACCACAGTTCCTCCCAAAGGTCCATAACATTGAGATCCATCCTGTCTGCCATCACAGTGAGTTTCCACTCCTGTAAAATTTGAAAAACAAAAAGAAACAATTGTGATCCTTCATTTTACAGAATGAATGATGATGAGAATTAGATGCAGCAAACACATTAATATTGTAGGTTTGCTGCATCTCTGTGTCTCACAGACCACAGTGGACACACAGGTTTTCTTTTCTTGTGCAGCAAATGTAAAAACTTATTTGTATCGGAGTTGTTGTTGGTTTTTTTTTACTGCTGTGTTGCTAATTTTTACAAAGTAAAATATCTCATCACTTTTTCCACCACCGCCTGTGATGGGAAAAAAAAGTTGTGGTTCAGCGAACGTCATTATTTGGAGGGTGTAAGTGAAACTATGTCAGTCTCCTTACCTGAAGTGACTGTTGTTGATTGAATACACAGGGTGTTATTGGCTGCAAACACCCACTGTTTTATGTTTGTCCCATTGGAGATGCAGTTAATGTAAATGAATCCTATGAACAAACAAACACAATATACAACAGATGAACAGAGTAATTATAATCATCAGTGTCATAATGATCACATTATTTCTCACTCACCACAGTTCATTATATCCTCTTCTTTGGAGACACTACTGACGTGATTCCAGACTTTACAAGCAACACGTCCTGAGACATGTTGTTTCAGAGTGATACTGTTTTCCTCTTTATTTTCAGAGTAGAGCTCAGTGTCTGTCAGTGCACGTCCACCCAGAGTCCAGCTGTACTGAGGACTGTCCCCTCCCTCAGAGGAGCAGGAAACCTTCATCTCTCCCTGGGACAGACACTCAGATACCACCAGGACAGAGGACACAGGAGCTGAAAGACACACAGAGGACTTTTGATATTGCAGCAGTATCTTGATCCTTTTTTACAGTTTCTAAAGGCTCAAAATACAGATACATGTAGAGTATGTGATACATAATGTAGATTATCAATACAATCTGAGATTTATATCTATCCATATGACTAATTTCTCAAAATGAAAAAAGTAATTTACCTTGAATAGACAAATGTAGAGTCTTTTTCGATGTCAGCGTTCCGTTTGAATCAAAGATTGAAAGTGTATATTCACTACTGTCTGTCCTGCTGAGTTTATTGATCCTAAATGTCCCATTACTGGGAGTAAAGACAGATCTGTCTTTTAGAGAATTAGTTATAATTTCATTTTGTTTCCCGTGGAGTATTATTGTGGATTCTTTCTTCAATTCGTATTTATGTATTTGAGAGGCTCTGTCCATCAGCTGGAGGACCACAGTTCCTCCCAAAGGTCCATAACATTGAGCTCCATCCTGTCTGCCATCACAGTGAGTTTCCACTCCTGTAAAATTTGAAAAACAAAAAGAAACAATTGTGATCCTTCATTTTATACAGAATGAATGATGATGAGAATTAGATGCAGCAAACACATTAATATTGTAGGTTTGCTGCATCTCTGTGTCTCACAGACCACAGTGGACACACAGGTTTTCTTTTCTTGTGCAGCAAATGTAAAAACTTATTTGTATCGGAGGAGTTGTTGTTGTTTTTTTACTGCTGTGTTGCTACTTTTTACAAAGTAAAATATCTCATCACTTTTTCCACCACCGCCTGTGATGGGAAAAAAGTTGTGGTTCAGCGAACGTCATTATTTGGAGGGTGTAAGTGAAACTATGTCAGTCTCCTTACCTGAAGTGACTGTTGTTGATTGAATACACAGGGTGTTCAGGAAACCTTCATCTCTCCCTGGGACAGACACTCAGAGACCACTAGGACAGAGGACACAGGAGCTGAAAGACACACAGAAGAGTTTTGATATTGCAGCAGTACCTTGATCCTTTTTTACAGTTTCTAAAGGCTCAAAATACAGATACATGTAGAGCATGGGTCTCAAACTTAATTTACTTGGGGGCCGCTGGAGGCAGAGTCTGGGTGAGGCTGGGCCGCATCGGGTATTCCACAAGAAAAGCTTTGTTAAAAAAAATTCCAATCTTCTCAAATGTCTTTATTTTAAGTTTTTTTAACACAAAATAACATGAAAAAATAAATAAACAAATTAAGAATTAATAAGTAAATAAATCAGTAATAAATAAAATAATAATAATTAGATTTCTCTAGTCAGCAACTATGTGTGGTTTCTTCAGTCTTCTATGTCTGCTGTATTCAGATTTAAACGTCTTTATTAACAGTTCATTAACCTCAATGGGTTCTTCTGAACATGAATTGTCCTGAACATGAATGGAACATTGAAGAACATGAACTGTTCTTCTGAACATGGCTTCTCTTGCCTACTCCTTGCTGCTGGAGACCTGGCAGCGCTTCCTCTCGCATAGCTGAGCCCCATTTGTCTTGAGGGAGGAAGCAGTTGAGACCCTCAGTATGGCTTGAAGATGATCATCAGTAAGTCTGGACCTGTACTTGGACTTATTGAAGTTCTTGGTGGAGAAGAGCTTTTCGCACAAGTATGTGCTCCCAAAAAGGTACATGGTCCGCTTGAACACTCGGGAAAGCTCAGGGAAGCTGGGGGTCAATTCTCTCAAAAATTGCCCAAGCTTGTCTGCTTTTCCACTCACCTCCCTGAACTTGGCTTTGAGGTCAGAGTTGCACTGCAGGTCAATGAGCTCCATTTGAAGCACAGGAGGGGCATCTTGCACATCAAAGGAGAAGGGGTCCGCAAAAATGTGAAATGTGGCTCTGTGCGTCTTGAAGTCTGCAAATCTGTAATCAAATTCCTCCTGTCGCTTCAAAATGGCATCAACATACTTCTCACCACTGAATGGTGTGCCTGCATCCACGAGTGCCTTGCATGCTGGGAAATGGCAAAGGTTTGTCTGAGAGAGCTGGGCTTTCCATAACACAAGTTTTGTGGAGAATGCTCTCACGTTGTCATAGGCAGCACTGACGAGTTGCCCCTGGCCTTGTAAACTCTTGTTCAGTACATTAAGCTCACGTGTGATATCAACAAGAAAAGCTAAGTCCATGAGCCATTTGGGATCACTTAGCACAGGAACAGCCACCCCATCCTTCTCCATGAAGGCTTTCACTTCTGCTCTCAACTCAAAAAATCTCTTCAAGGCGTTTCCCTGCTGAGCCAACGTACCTCGGTGAAGTAGAGCACAGAACCTTCGGTGCTTTAAGCCCCTGGATCTGATTTGGTTGATGCATTTCACAACGACAGACATCACATTGTCAAACTTCAGGCATTTGCTGCAAAGGGCCTGCTGATGGATAATGCAGTGCAGAGCAATGGCCTCCTTCACACCCTCCTCTTCCAGTTTTTTTTGAACAAGTGCCACCAGTCCATTTTTCCTCCCTGTCATTGATGGCGCTCCATCGCTTGTTATTCCAACAAACCTCTTCCATGGCAAACCGGCATTCTCAATGGCATCACACAGCTGGTGAAATATCTCCTGAGCAGTGGTCTGGCCATGCATTGGGATTACTGTGAGCAACTCCTCTATCACTTCAAAATTGTCATCGATACCACGGACATACATTGCGAGCTGGGCAGTGTCTCTGATGTCTGTGGTCTCATCAAGAGCGACTGAGTATACACTCACTTTGATGGCTTTCTCACACAGTTGATCATAAATGTTACTTGACAGGTCAGAAATGCGCTCTGCTACGGTGTTGGCAGGAAGGCTGATGTTGCTAAACTGACCTTTCTTTTCCAGACAGACTATACCTGCAGCCTGTAATATGCACTTTTTGACGAATTCACCTTCTGTGAACGGCTTTCCCGCCTTAGCAATCATCTCACTAACCACGTAGCGAGCTTCGACTGCTGCATTATTCTCTTTGGTTGCTTTCTTGAAGAAATCTTGTTGCCTCAGTAGACATGTTTTAAGATTTGCAACCCGGTTGGCTCTCTCATCTCCCTGGTATTTTGCATACTCCTCAGCATGTCTAGTTGTGTAATGACGTTTCAAATTGTATTCCTTGTGCACCGCAACTTTCTCTGTGCAAATAAGACACGTCGGGGTGCCCCTGTGCTCAACAAAGAAATATTGCATCTCCCACTTTCCCTGGGATTGTCTGTGCTCATCACCAACCTTTCTCTTCACTGCAGGCTTTGAAAAAGACATGTTTGAGGCTGTGGAATATATTTTAATTCCACTTGGTGTCACTGTCGTGTTTAGCCGTGTTTATGACATCATCTAGAAATAGATGTAGTGTTCATCGTGTGAGGCAATGCAAACAAAAAAATAATGACCCCCAAATAACGGTATGTAGAGTATGTATGTGATACATAATGTAGATTATCAATACAATGTGAGATTTATATCTATCCATGTGACAAAATTTCTCTGTATGAAAAAAGTAATTTACCTTGAATAGACAAATGTAGAGTCTTTTTCGATGTCAGCGTTCCGTTTGAATCAAAGATTGAAAGTGTATATTCACTACTGTCTGTCCTGCTGAGTTTATTGATCCTAAATGTCCCATTACTGGGAGTAAAGACAGATCTGTCTTTTAGAGAATTAGTTATAATTTCATTTTGTTTCCCGTGGAGTATTATTGTGGATTCTTTCCTCCATTCGTATTTAGGTATTTGAGAGGCTTCGTCCATCAGCTGGAGGACCACAGTTCCTCCCAAAGGTCCATAACATTGAGATCCATCCTGTCTGCCATCACAGTGAGTTTCCACTCCTGTAAAATAAAAAAATAAAACAAGGAAACAATTGTGATCCTTCATTTTATACAGAATGAATGATGATGAGAATTAGATGCAGCAAACATATTAATATTGTAGGTTTGCTGCATCTCTGTGTCTCACAGACCACAGTGGACACACAGGTTTTCTTTTCTTGTGCAGCAAATGTAAAAACTTATTTGTATCGGAGTTGTTGTTGTTTTTTTACTGCTGTGTTGCTACTTTTTACAAAGTAAAATATCTCATCACTTTTTCCACCACCGCCTGTGATGGGAAAAAAGTTGTGGTTCAGCGAACACCATTATTTCCCTAAAACAGAGTTTTGAGGTAAGTTGACCTCAGTCAGTAATTACAATCCTACATCTGTCAAACTTTGTTGAACCCACAGAACATTTTAATTGCTGCAACTCAAGAGAAGCTTAAAATCCTAAAACAAATTATGAGTTGGGTCATCCAGTGTTTTGAACAAATGTGTAAAAAATGAGGAACCTTTCAGAACAAGCGCTGCGGCCATAAAAACATGAGCTTTGAATATTTCACTCAGAGTGGGCAGGCGTTATGTAGCGGCAATGAAGTGTTGGATCAATACCATATATGGTATTATAACTGGCATTACCATTTTGTCTCAGGATGTTACACATTAAACAGTTAATAGAGCCTCCAGGCCACAGTTGGTAGTTTAGGTAAAGTGTCTCACTGATGTTTACAACTATGACAATAACCAAAAATACAGCCTTGGAGCAGAGACTTGCTCCACTTGCAGTATAGTCTGAGGCAAACACTGTCAAGTTTTTATAAGATTACAACTGCAACATTGAAAACATGGCACTTGAGAAACAGCAACAGTGAGAAACCAATCTCCTTTACTCTTTATACCATTGAGATCATTTTAAAGGGAGATTTAAAGGGCCAGTTAAAGAGCTCAAATTTAAAATGCTTGAAAAAAATTAATAATCTGGATATAAAGTGCCATGATAATACAATCTGTTTATTAGAAAATTTACCAAGAAGATGTTGTAGGTTTACTGTGAAACAAGTAACAGGAGACAAGAGCTTGGTCTTGTGCAACAAATTCAAACAGAAATAGGCTATATTATTACAAAAGATGTTTTCATTCAAAAAATGATGCACTTATTTTAAATCCCTCCGTAGATCAACCAGCAACTAAAGTATTCTCCATTTGAACAACACGATATAGTGATGAATATTATTCAGCACTGCTGTTATATAAAACGGTTATTGACTGTACTGATCTTAAACCCAACAATGTTCTTTACAGTATTTGAGCTGCTGTACACATCACTGGAAATATTGTCTTAACTTTATTAACTATATTTGATCCCACATCTACAAAACATGTTGATATTAATCCTATGAGTTTTAATAAAGTGCCAGAAGAAAGAAGTTGAGCAGCTCACCATGAGAGACTCCTAGTAGCATCACCAACAGTCCAAACACAGCTTCCATGTCTCTTCACAGCAGTTTAGTCTCTAATTGTCCCTAAACTAAACCTGTGTATTGTGCTTTGAGCAGCCTGCAAAGTGTCTTATCAGCAATCAGCCTCAGAGGAGCGTGTGAACGTTCTCACAAAGAAGAGTGATGTCATGTTTACTTCTTTTTACAGTGAGAGGAGAAAACAAAGAGACGTTTTACTTCCCCTTTCAACCTACAAGTTGGCCTTCGTGTTTGATGGACTGAGTGAAGGAGACTGACAGCAGACATTTCTAAAACAGTCCAAACACAGCTTCTATGTCTCTTTCCGTTCAGTGTTTGATGACCAGGTCAGTATAGTGGTCAGACCACTTGTATTTAACAGCATATATCCAACACTTGAGTCACAGATGTCACCTGTTATTGATCAGGTCCAGAAGAAAAGGCGTGCATTGTCTGCTGTCACAGCTTCAACCATGTGAACTATCAGAATCAGCTGTATCGACCAATAGTCATAAAACATATAAGTCTGTGCAGAAATGGCCTCATAAACTGTAGCATCCCCGATGAATGATGGTCTGGTGTCTTTTACTGATGGTTCACAAAACTTTATTGAATGGGACTTGAATCTATAAAACGCAGTGAAAACTGGTCGTGAACACACCGTAAGAGATCTGAAGAAAATAAAGACAAACATTACTAAACAATGTTTAGCATCCTGACCATACCCTTCTTGCTACCATGCTAAATTTAACCACCGACTGAATCATGGCGGTGCATTTAAGTTAAACAGCAGTTTAAACTCTCATTTACAAAAAAATTTGAAAAAAAAACCGTCAACTTTTTCCTATTTTTAACACTTTTTTTTCCCATCTTTTTGTCTTCTCCCCGTTCTAACACTTCTTTCTAAACTGCTTCCGGTTTAAGTCCTTCAGAATAAAAGTGTAACAGGAAATGCATTGATATAAATCTCAAAACGTCTACAAAATAAAAGACATGAAAAAGAATGAATAATTGAAAAACTCTGAACTGTATTAGAGGTCTTTTACATAAACTACAACTTGACTGGTTGCTGGAGGCATAAAACTTGAAGCTTTTAATATTTTTATTTGGCCACAGGAAGGATTTTTTTTTCATTCAGTGTCTAGTCATGAGTGCCAACCTCACACCTACTAACATAAGTGCAAACATTTCATTTAAAGCCAAAATAATGCTCAGCAGTCATTAAAGGTAGAATCTTTAAATGTAATGGTAGCTGTTTAAAATGTCAGATGTTTTTATTAGATGTACAGTTATCATCATCATTTTGTTAAAAGGATCATGTTTGTGTCATATTTTCACTCACCACAGGCAGATGTCCTTTGTTCTTTGGAGACACTACTGCTATGACTCTCGACTGTGCAGACCAGACTTCCTGAGACATGTTGTTTCAGAGTGATACTGTCAGCCCCAACATTTCTAGAGAGGAGCTCTGCATCTGTCAGTGCACGTCCACCCACAGTCCAGCTGTACTGAGGACTGTCCCCTCCCTCAGGAGCAGGAAACCTTCATCTCTCCCTGGGACAGACACTCAGAGTCCATCAGGACAGAGGACACAGGAGCTCAGAGAAACACACAGAGGACCTTTGATATTACACCAGAATCTTCATCATCTTTAGGATGTGTGTAGAAATGCACTTGAATGGTGAACTGTAGAGTTCGTTCTCCTGATTTCTGTCTATTTAAAACATTTCAAGGGTCATTTTATCGCCATCAGTCCTGCTCAGGCTATTAATCCTGTAATTCACATCAATGTGAGTAAAAAAGGATGTTTTCTTTCAGATTTAATGCAGTTTCTGTGTTTGTTTAATTACGACTGGTATCTAGATATTTCACTGTTGCTGTTTCTCAAGAGCCATGTTTTCAATGTTGCAGTTGTAATCTTATAAAAACTTGACAGTGTTTGCCTCAGACTATACTGCAAGTGGAGCAAGTCTCTGCTCCAAGGCTGTATTTTTGGTTATTGTCATAGTTGTAAACATCAGTGAGACGCTTTACCTAAACTACCAACTATGGCCTGGAGGCTCTATTAACTGTTTAATGTGTAACATCGCGAGACAAAAAGGTAATGCCAGTTATAATACCATACATGGTATTGATCCAACACTTCATTGCCGCTACATAACGCCTGCCCACTCTGAGTGAAATATTCAAAGCTCATGTTTTTATGGCCGCAGCACTTGTTCTGAAAGGTTCCTCATTTTTTACACATTTGTTCAAAACACTGGATGACCCAACTCATAATTTGTTTTAGGATTTTAAGCTTCTCTTGAGTTGCAGCAATTAAAATGTTCTGTGGGTTCAACAAAGTTTGACAGATGTAGGATTGTAATTACTGACTGAGGTCAACTTACCTCAAAACTCTGTTTTAGGGAAATAATGGTGTTCGCTGAACCACAACTTTTTTCCCATCACAGGCGGTGGTGGAAAAAGTGATGAGATATTTTACTTTGTAAAAAGTAGCAACACAGCAGTAAAAAAAACCAACAACAACAACTCCAATACAAATAAGTTTTTACATTTGCTGCACAAGAAAAGAAAACCTGTGTGTCCACTGTGGTCTGTGAGACACAGAGATGCAGCAAACCTACAATTTTAATGTGTTTGCTGCATCTAATTCTCAGCATCATTCATTCTGTATAAAATGAAGGATCACAATTGTTTCCTTGTTATATTTTTTTATTTAACAGGAGTGGAAACTCACTGTGATGGCAGACAGGATGGAGCTCAATGTTATGGACCTTTGGGAGGAACTGTGGTCCTCCAGCTGATGGACGAATCCTCTCAAATACCTAAATACGAATGGAGGAACGAATCCACAATAATACTCCGCGTGAAACAAAATGAAATTATAACTAATTCTCTAAAAGACAGATCTGTCTTTACTCCCAGTAATGGGACATTTAGGATCAATAAACTCAGCAGGACAGACAGTAGTGAATATAACCTTTCAATCTTTGATTCAAACGGAGCGCTGACATCGAAAAAGACTCTACATTTGTCAATTCAAGGTAAATTACTTTTTTCATACGGAGAAATTTAGTCAAATGGATAGATATAAATCTCACATTGGAATGATAATCTACATTATGTATCACATACTCTACATGTATCTGTATTTTGAGCCTTTAGAAACTAAAAAAGAATCAAGATACTGCTGCAATATCTAAAGTCCTCTATGCATCTTTCAGCTCCTGTGTCCACTGTCCTGGTGGTCTCTGAGTGTCTGTCCGAGGGAGAGATGAAGGTTTCCTGCTCCTC
>NW_027211300.1:0-19504 GCF_029030835.1 Brachyistius frenatus
TTCTTTCTATTGGATGTTTCTTCTTTTAAAAGAGACTTTTAACTTCTGTTGGAGGTTTTTTTCTTTTAAGAGAGTTTTTCCGTCTGTTGGAGGTTTCTTCACGTTAAAAGAGAGTTTTTCCTTCCATCTGTTGGAGTTTTTTTCTGTTAAAAGAGAGTTTTTCCTTCCTTCTGTTGGAGGTTTCTTCACATTAAAAGAGAGTTTTTTTTCTTCTGTTGAAGGTTTCTTTTGTTAAAAGAGAGTTTTTCCTTCTTTCTATTGGATGTTTCTTCTTTTAAAAGAGACTTTTAACTTCTGTTGGAGGTTTTTTCTTTTAAGAGAGTTTTTCCGTCTGTTGGAGGTTTCTTCACGTTAAAAGAGAGTTTTTCCTTCCATCTGTTGGAGTTTTTTTCTGTTAAAAGAGAGTTTTTCCTTCCTTCTGTTGGAGGTTTCTTCACATTAAAAGAGAGTTTTTTTCCTTCTGTTGAAGGTTTCTTTTGTTAAAAGAGAGTTTTTCCTTCTTTCTATTGGATGTTTCTTCTTTTAAAAGAGACTTTTTACTTCTGTTGGAGGTTTTTTCTGTTAAGAGAGGTTTTCCGTCTGTTGGAGGTTTCTTCTTTTAAAAGAGAGTTTTTCCGTCTGTTGGAGGTTTTTCCTGTTGAAAGAGAGTTTTACCTTCTGTTGTGGGTTTCTTCTGTTAAAAAAGGGTTGTTTTCCATTTTTTTTGGAGGTTTCTTCTCGTTAAAATAGAGTTTTTCATTCTGTTGGGGGTTTCTTCTGTTGAAAGAGAGTTTTTCCTTCCTTCTGTTGAAGGTATCTTTTTTTGAAAGACAGTTTTTCCTTCTGTTGAGGGTTTCTTCTGTTAAAAGAGAGTTTTTCCTTCCTCCTGTTGGAGGTTTCTTCACGTTAAAAGAGAGTTTTTCTTTCCTTCTGTTGGAGGTTTATTCAAGTTGAAAGAGAGTTTTTCCTTCCTTCTGTTGGAGGTTTCTTCAGTTAAAAGAGAGTTTTTTTCCTTCTGTTGAAGGTTTCTTTTGTTAAAAGAGAGATTTTCCTCCTTTCTATTGGATGTTTCTTCTTTTAAAAGAGACTTTTTACTTCTGCTGGAGGTTTTTTTCTGTTAAGAGAGTTTTTCCGTCTGTTGGAGGTTTCTTCATGTTAAAAGAGAGTTTTTCATTTTGTTGGAGTTTTCTTCATGTTAAAAAAAGGTTTTCCTTCATTCTGGTGGAGGTTTCTTCACCTTAAAAGAGAGTTTTTCCTTCCATCGGTTGGAGTTTTCTTCTGTTAAAAGAGAGTTTTTCCTCGCTCATGTTGGAGGTTTCTTTTGTTGAAAGAAAGATATTCCTTCCTTCTGTTGGCAGTTTCTTTTGTTAAAAGAGAGTTTTTACTTCTGTTGGAGGTTGTCACATTAAAAGAAAGTTTTTCCTTCCTGCTGTTGGAGGTTTCTTCACGTTAAAAGAGAGTTTTTCTTTCCTTCTGTTGGCGGTTTCTTCTGTTAAAAGAGAGTTTTTCCTTTCGTCTGTCATAGGTTTCTTCTTTTAAAAGAGAGTTGTTCCTTCTGTTGGGGGATTCTTCAAGTTAAAAGAGAGTTTTTCCTTCCTTTTGTTGGATGTTTCTTCTTTTAAAACAGAGTTTTTCCTTCTGCTGGAGGTTTCTTCTGTTAAAAGAGAGTTTTTCCTTTCTTCTGTTGGAGGTTTATTCCCTTTAAAAGAGAGTTTTTTTTTTTTTTTTTTCTTTTTTTTAGGTTTCTTCTGTTAAAAGAGAGTTTTTCCTTCCCTCTGTTGGAGATTTTTCTCCCTTAAAGAGGAATTTTTCCCTCTTTGCTTAAGTGGGAATTGTTTAATATTTTTGTTCCTCTCTATAATATTGTACTGTTCTGTTGTATGGACTTTAATGTGTTAAGTGCTATGAAATATCCTGTGTTGTGATTTGGCGCTATATAAATACAATTAAATTGACTGTTAGCAGGCCAAATGCCTTCCTGCACATCCACTGTGTGGTGATATTAACGGCATGATATGTGCACGTCACTGTTTGATGTGTGTATTTTTTTCCCCTTCTACTGAAGCTCTGTGTATCTTCAAGAAAACAGCAAAACAAAATGAACAAAACTATTGGCTGAGGAACATGACTAGCTTTTGCTTCAGAAGAACCAGTGCTGCTCGTAGTGTGTAGGTGCCGCAAGGAACGGAGGAGATCAATCAACAGACCACGTCACTTAGTTCGATCTCTCAGCCTGGCTGCTCTTCACAGTTGTAAATAAAACCTTCATAGCCGCAGTCAGGAGGGAAACGACAGCAGAGACAAAGACAGAGGAAGCTTTAAACTGCTGTCTCTGCTCACCTCTCTCTGCTGGTTTTGCCTGATTATCATGAATGCTTTGGTTATTAAATAATACTTAATTTGTGATTGACAGTTTTGCACCCAGACAGTATCCAGTGTGCTCCATGTAGTGTGGATCTTTTTAAGTGTTGAAGTGTGGAGCAGCACTCTTTCCTATGTTTGGGACTTCCTGATTTACAAATTAAACGCTGGTTAAAGGCCCATGTTTTGTTGACCCGTCCATCTACTCCTCTGTTCAGCTGTTAAAGGGCTGTGTCACTTCAATATAAACAACTGACTGTATGTATGTAAAAGTGTTCGTAGCTTCAGGTCTGTAAAATGGTTCCGATGCAGAAGTGTCTTCAGCTGCAATACCAGCGAGTGCCACTAGAGGTCGGCTCCAAAAAGCCTCCGGCTCCATAGACTCCCATTCAACTTCTCTCATCAAATCCAAAGTGAATAAAATGTGTCCATCAGTTATCTCGGTGTTGTTAGCTAAAGTCTCTCCTTCTTATTAGTTTTCTGGAGGTCCATCTGAAAATAATCCCTCATTCATTAGAAAAGAAGATTCAAGAAGACCTGTTTTTGGGGGCGTGTCTGTTTGATTGACAGGTTACAGCTATCGGTGGGCGGGACGTAGTATCGTCAGGTTTCCAATCAGATCGGTCAGATCCACCGCTGGCTCCTCCCCCAGCTCATCCAAATATGGTCACTTCCTGCTCCAAACCGCTCCGAACTAACAAAGATGGTGACGGACAGAATCTGAACTGGAGGATTCATAATGTTCACAAACCAACGATGACATCACTGATGGTTGATGACATCACTGATGGTTGATGACCTCACTAATGGTTGATGACCTCACTGATAGTTGCTGCTTAATATAAACATGCCATTAATGTGCCACTTGCTCCATTTTGGACACCAGACTCAATGATTTTCTCCACGGCATCGAGGCGATCAGCATTCTCTGTGAAGGCCACAACTAGTGGAAGACGCTCCCAGTCGACATGAGAGTTGTGGTTCAGAATCTTTAACGCTGAACTGAACAATCTCCTTGAAGCAACTCAACTCTGTGTATGTGTGTGTGTGTCTGTTGTACTATTGTGTGTAACTTAGTATTAAATGTCTTGCCTCGCTGTGTGTTTCTTGGCGCTCTGTCACTGTGCATATCTAATTGTGACCTGCCAAGAGAGACTGCAGATGAAAATGAGCTTGAAGCTATCGCTGGTACATTTCATCAAAAAGTGACATTTTTGTTTCATATTTATGTTGTCCCTCGTACATAAGATGACTAAAGGATGTTGTTTTGTGCCACAGTGCTTTTTAGACATGTGCACTGAGACTTTCTAACCAACAAATATAAAATACAACAGCATCTGTCATTTTAGAAAATGCCCAATAACGAAATATGTTTGTGATGAATTGAACTCCAGCTGAAGTACCACTCACATACGATATGTATAACCAAAACAATACCCGATCAACATGGGAGACCATTGGTCACCTCCCATTTCCTACTAACAGTCCAACCCAGTGTCACGGCAAAGCGTGAAATAGACATGCCCGTCCACTTCAGCAAAACGTGAGATAGCTACGCTTTGGGCTGCCTAGGTGTGAAAGTTACATGTTTTTTAGGCATGAAACTTACAAATGTAATGTGACTTGGGATCATGTGACCAAGGTTTTTTGAGACCAAGTACAAAGAAATTTTTTTATGGCATTTATCGTCGATTGACATTCGATGAAGTTCGAATCCAGGAAGTGAAGTTTTTCTTAGAGCTGTTTTTTGTTTCCTAAATGCAACCATGTTTTTTGGGCAAAATTTTTTATTTTCCTGTGAATCACACGGCTCAAAGCATACAGCAGGTTTCATTTCCGTCCACGACAGGAAAACGTGTATAAAGATACACACCTAGACATCCCAAAGCGTGGCTATCTCACGTTTTGCTGATCAAAATTGTTTCTTAACATTAAAAAGATGTTCAGGTTATGATCTATGTGACAACCGCAGAAAACAATGAAAAGAAAGTGGGTGAGAACCACCGATTTGTTGACTGTTGCAGGTCCAGTCGACCAGCTGAACCAGACCGTTCACAACATCATATATCATATGCTGCTGTTTTGTCACAGAGACATGAACAAGGTGTCTTATGCACCGTGACGAGGCGGGTCGAAGAAGGTCACGTGACAACGTTCGAAGGGGGGTAAAGTTCACATGAGGGAGGAGGTTGGAGGAAACAAACCCAGGATGTCACGCAGGAGAGACGGTTTCAAGGCCGTGATAAACCCGAATCGGAAGCTTTTCCTCACCATGACCACGTTGGTTTTGGTGCCTCGGTGTACAGCACCTTGTTGGAGGGTCACACAACACTCAGAGGTGCACGATGGGGAGTCTGTCAGACAGGATGTAGCCCGTCACATTTTCATTAGTATTAGATGTATAACTGTTACAAACCACGAATGTCTGTGAGGACACCAGAGGCCTGGCGTCCTGGAGGTTTTACCATGAAGTGGACACGACTCTTCTGTCCCTCACACACACGCACACACACACACACACACACACACACACACACACACACACACACACACACACACACACACACACACACACACACACACACACACACACACACGCACGCACACACACACACACACACACACACACACACACTGCAGCCGTGCTCAGTGGGCTGCAAATGCAATGTGAGCGGATGTGAAAGTATCACTGGCATAGTCACACACTTGTGCAGCGAGCAGCTCCGTGGACAGACACCCGGACCAGATGCCGTGCTTGCCCTGGGCTCGGAGGCATCACGGCGAGGGGAGAGAGCCAGTAGGGGAAATAAGCACCTGTCATGTGCCAACTGAAGTGTTAAGTGCACAAATTGTGGAGGCGAGGGTGATGTTTCCGCAGGGGTGACAGCTCTGGGTCTGGGTGCCATGTCAGGGCCTGGCATATCATGCAGAGCCACCCACACCACCCCCCAACTCCCCAACCTCCCGCTCCCCTCAAGCCCCCCGCCCCGCCGCCCTGCCGCTTGCTGAGGGGCACAATGGCAACTACTATTTACTGGATGTCTGCCTCATTTCCTCATATTCATCCTGGCTGGCCTTCACAGGGCCACAGGGGGTGTGTTCCCCCTCTCCTCCCCCCATGTCATTGCTGAGGGGCGGCAGTGGCAAAACAATCTCTGGCAAGCATTTAGATCATTTATTCAAAACGCCGGGTGTCAGCCGCAAACCAAATTGCCCACATTTGTGTGCCGGGGTCCTCTGCTCGCGTCTCTCCCTTCAGGTCGAGCCGTGGAAGGTGCATCGGGTGTCAGAGGGCCTCCTCACAAACTAACACTAATGCCACATGAAGGTCTCTCTGTGAACAGTGTGAAAGTGCGAAATGTATGATAAATTGAGCGTGCCAGGGGGGCTTTATGGCTGTGAAGTGCTGTGCTGGTCGCAGGCATTGTTATGACTATGGCTATTTAGGATCATGGGAGTTGACAGTACACTACTGGCAGCCATAGAAACCAGATTTATCTGGGGTTTTTTTGCACCACTGAGCAGCAATCGCAATGTGGGAGTTAAAAAAAACAACAACAACAAAGTTTTAGAACATTTCTGAATTAAACAGAACTTCAAGGACACGATAAACACCGGTGACCCAGGCTAATGCTGTTAGCTGAAACACCGATCCAACAAGAAAACAGCACCTTGGAAACACCTTCCTTTTCCCTCCGACCACCTGTTGTCAAGGTGTCAGCCACTGAGATGTTTGACCAAAGGAATATGAGAGTTTATTCAGAGACAAATAGCTGCAGAGATACATGGAGGGCAGACAATCATTTTGGCCTGATGGTTTCCAGATGTTGAAATACATGACATTGGCTCAGCAGTCAGATGAGAAGCATGAGCCAGTGCAGGACAGCATGCTGTGTTTGTCTTTGCCTCTGCTCCCACCTACAGTCCAAACTCAGAGCTGCAACAGACCCACTGTGTTCGTTTGATATAACATATAGTTACAGTTTAGTAATCGTAAGAACAAATGACACAGACATGTCTTCTTGTTTAGTATTTCTTCATATTACAGATATTAGACATGTCTCAAACACACCATAAACCTTTGTCTCTCTCGTCTCGTTGTTTCTTGCTGCCATCTGCTGGAGCACTTTGTCAAACACAGTATGCTCAACAGCTGCAGTCAGGACGTTCAAAATACAAACAGAGAGCCGAGTTTCTTTAATAAAAACTTTTCACGTTAGTGAAGAAAAATCAAATCACTACCAGGTGTTCTGGAGCTGCTCGTTACTGCTGCTATACAGCAAAAAATGTAAATATTATGGAAAAGGTATTAAAAGCAACAATCCCATTGTGTTGCGAGATATTGAACCGACAGTAGGTAAGAGACCAGACGCTGTCCAGGGTCCTGAAAACACTTTAATGTTAAATATCTCGCTGTAAGAAAGCTCTCGTGAGAAAATGGATGACAACAGAAACTCCCCCCGTTGAGGACTGAGTTCATGAGATCCATATTTTTATGATGAAGAAACTAACTTTGGTTTTAAGACCTGAACAAGAAAAGTTAGACATCTGTTGGAATTCTTGGATTGATTCTGCATCCTCATCTAGAACAGATTTCACATAATCCAACATCTTTTAGCGGCTCCTCTGTTCAATGTTCATTCGTGTTTTTTATCGTTCATTTTATCTTTTATTTTTTTATATGTATTATTTTCACATTGTGTACATTTAAGTGATTTTCCTTTATTCTTTTCCCTTTTCATCCTTGTTAAAAGGGGAACATCATTTAAACATGTTTTTCAAGATAATGTTTCAGTTCTGTTACAAATATAAATGTATATTAAAAAATTAAATTAAATACAAACATAGAAATTATAATGAATTAAAATACTGATGAATAAATGCAAGGATTTCTGCTTGTCCCCCAGGGATTCATCGTGCATTAATGACAACATCACTGATCCAACTCAGAAGGTCTTATTCTGTATTTAAAATTTCCCATTTGGAGAAATATAAATGAAGGTTATTATTTTTTTTCCAATTTGGTCTGATATGGATCTCACTAGATGACATTTTTCATGGCCTCAATTTAGTATTTCGTGCGCATTATTTACATTTTTCTTGTCTCTATGACGACTCCCGGGCTCCGTACCAACATGATGACCTCAGAATACAGACTCTGCAGCCTCGTCAGCTGGTCGACTCTTCAGCCCACTGACCGATCCAAAACTTTTCCTTGTTCAAAATCTAAATCCCTTATACAATCAACATTCACCTTATATGACAAGTTAAAGCAAAAAAGTGATTTCCACTTTTATTACATATCATTTCAATTCCACTGTCCACAGAAAAAGATGATGATGACATCACGGATGAAGGGGTCCCCTCGGCCGAGGGCATCGTTGCCCGGACACACTCCCTCATTAGTTGAATCATTTCTGAGAGGTCGCGGTGAATGTCATAATAAGTGGAAAAATAAAGTTAGGTTTGTTTGATTAGTATGAACATGTAACGTGTTCATGACACAATGCAGAAGGATTAAATGTGAAAGTTGGCCAATAGTAGATGGACAATAGTACTATATTTCAGTACAGAGAAATATTGTGTAAACAAGCTAATTCATAGTTTAAACATACTGTCTTCTGAAATGTCAACTCCTCCCATCCTCATCTGAACACCTACCACAAAAGGGATCCATGATGTCATCCATATGAGGATCCATGATGTCATCCATATGAGGATCCATGATGTCATCCAAATGAGGATCCATGATGTCATCCATATGAGGATCCATGATGTCATCCAAATGGGGATCCATGATGTCATCCATATGAGCAAACATAATGTCATCCATGATGTCATCCATGATGTCATCCATATAGGGATCCATGATGTGATCAGTATTATCATGCATCTGCTGCTACAAGAAAGAATGGAATACAAAAAACAAAACAAAAAAATGTATTAGTCAAATTAAACAGTGTTTTTACAATACTGTATAGTTACATTTACTTGGCTAAAAGATGTGAATACTTCTTCCACCACTGTCTGCATTAGTACACAAAGTTCAGTCCGCTGCAAGTTTAGCTAGCTACCCGAGTGTCAGCATGTAAGCTACACATTTAACATTAAAACACAAATACAAATTCGACTGTCGTGTCGAAAAAACAACTCTTCCATATTCTCCATACTCACTCAGTAGTATGGCTTTTTTTAGCCTCCACCACGTCGTCTCAAACATTTCCCTTTTTAATTCAGACTCTCCTGCCTTCCTCCTCTGCCCACATGTCTTCATCAAGAACGAAGAATTCCTCTTTGAGACGAGTTCTTCTACAAAACTGATCCAAAAACAAGAGTTTAAAAAGTTAAGCATAAGTTACACCTACACACGTCCGGCTGGATGTCACCTGATTAAATTGGTCAGAATGACTAAGAATGAGCGATGTTATATCCACTTTTAGAGTTTTATTAAATAAATATTAGATGGCGAATTGAAACGATATCAGGTGCTCCTAACGTCCAAACCTGCGTTAACGAGGTGAGCTAACGAACGAGGGCCATCGGCAGCTCTGATTGGCTGGAAGTGATCAACAAAACTGCACCTGATTGGTCAGAGACTTGGCGCTAATCTGTTCAAAACATACAACAGACTGTTTTCTGAAGTTTATGAATTAAAGTCACCACGGCTTCACAGCGAAAATTGAAGATGTCTGAGATGTGTGATAAAACTGTGCCAATTACCAGGATGTATGTTGATAACCATAACCCACTTATTAAACATGAGCTACATCACAATTACAACTGGAGCTATTTGTGCACTTGATACAATTTTGATCATTTTAACAGTTGAACATTTTTATAAATATTTAATGTTTGCTGTTCATTAGGTTAGGTTAGGTAGTTACTTTATTAATCCCAGAGGGGACATTTTTTTCGCTACAGCAGCACACAGGAAACAATAGATAATAATAGAAAAGCAATAAAATAGCAGTAAAAATATAAAATGCACAGTATATACAGTATATACAGTACAGTATATATCTATATATATATATATATATATTATATACAAACAACCAAGAAACACAGTCAACAGTATTATTGTTATGTGATGGATTTTGCCAGAGGTGAGTTATTGTACAGTCTTATTGCGGTCGGCAGGAATGATCTCCTGTATCTGGAATGATCTCCTGTATCAGGAATGATCTCCTGTATCTGGAATGATCTCCTGTATCTGGAATGATCTCCTGTATCTGGAATGATCTCCTGTATCTGGAATGATCTCCTGTATCGGGAATGATCTCCTGTATCAGGAATGATCTCCTGTATCTGGAATGATCTCCTGTATCGGGAATGATCTCCTGTATCTGGAATGATCTCCCGTATCGGGAATGATCTCCTGTATCAGGAATGATCTCCTGTATCTGGAATGATCTCCTGTATCTGGAATAATCTCCTGTATCAGGAATGATCTCCTGTATCTGGAATGATCTCCTGTATCTGGAATGATCTCCTGTATCTGGAATGATCTCCTGTATCGGGAATGATCTCCTGTATCAGGAATGATCTCCTGTATCAGGAATGATCTCCTGTATCTGGAATGATCTCCTGTATCTGGAATGATCTCCTGTATCTGGAATGATCTCCTGTATCAGGAATGATCTCCTGTATCAGGAATGATCTCCTGTATCTGGAATGATCTCCCGTATCAGGAATGATCTCCCGTATCTGGAATGATCTCCTGTATCTGGAATGATCTCCTGTATCAGGAATGATCTCCTGTATCTGGAATGATCTCCCGTATCTGGAATGATCTCCTGTATCAGGAATGATCTCCTGTATCAGGAATGATCTCCCGTATCAGGAATGATCTCCTGTATCAGGAATGATCTCCTGTATCTGGAATGATCTCCCGTATCAGGAATGATCTCCTGTATCTGGAATGATCTCCCGTATCAGGAATGATCTCCCGTATCAGGAATGATCTCCTGTATCTGGAATGATCTCCCGTATCAGGAATGATCTCCTGTATCTGGAATGATCTCCTGTATCAGGAATGATCTCCTGTATCTGGAATGATCTCCTGTATCTGTCCTTGTGACAGCAGCTGGAGGAGTCTTTTAGAGAACGTCCTCCTCTGTCCCTGCAGCAGGTGGTTGAAAGGGTGGTCAGGATGATCCAATATGGACAATAGTTTGTTCAGCGTCCTCCTCTCCACCACCTTTTCCAGACTGTCCAGATTGCAGCCAATGATGGAGCCGGCCTTCTTAACCAGTTTGTTAAGTCTGTTGGTGTCACCGGCTCCAATGCTGCTCCCCCAAGCAGACTACTAGAAGTACAGTTCACTGGCCACAACAGATGGTAGAACATCTCCAACATCTCTCTGCACACATTGAAGGATCGAAGTTTCCTCAAGAAAAGGAGTCGACTCATCCCCTTCTTGTAGACAGCGTTGATGTTGGTCTTCCAGTTCAGTTTGTTGTCGATGGACACACCCTATTGTTAGTTATTATTGTAGTCATGCATTGAAAAACTTTCCAAAAGAAATTTACAGATAGTGGACTGAAATATAAACATGCATGTTCACGCAATATTACAATCAAATGTAACCTCAAATATAGCTAACAAAACATCATGATTTGGAAATATGTATTTTTTTAAATATGCTTTCAGTGCATTATCATAGTCATACATTTTAATACTTTCCAAAAGAAATGTAAAAGTAAGATACTGAAATAAAAGCATGACTAAGTTCACTTTGTATAATTACACTCAAATATAACTTAAAATTAACTAAAACCTCAGATATCAAAATGTGTATTTTTAAAATATGCTTTCAGTACAATGATCATTTTGAGCATACATTTTAAAGTATACAAAAAATATATCACAATTTTAAATAATACATTTATAGTAATTACACTAAAAATATATTGAAAAACAAAGTTCAAATAAATACGCTTTATTAATTACACAAAACTTTCACCTGAATTATATTTGTCTAATAATGTATTTCTAGAAAGTGTACTAATTATTCTAAAGTGTGTTAAAAGTTGTATTGTGAAAAGCATGATTTTGAGTGTACTTTTTATATATTTGCAGAAAGTACAATTCTTTGCTAGTATATTTGCAGTGGACTGTTGAATATGTCAGTATATTTTAAACACAAAAAAGTATATATTTCTTTCACCTGTGATGTAACAGAAAGTTCTGCTTCTGGACTGTGATGTCATAATGTTGTGATTCAGAATCAGAACTCGCACCAGTCTGAATAGTTCACTGCAAACTGGATTCAGGTTCTGGAGAGGATTCCTCATTAGATCCACGATGGATAAAGTTTTCATGGAGAGACATGGCTGTACCTTTCAGAGCCACCTGGGTGAAGGCGGTTTCGGTAAAGTTGTGAAAGCATATTCCACATACGTGAAGAAATCCGTTGCTGTAAAGATTATTTCCTTTAAAAAAATCACTCTTACTTACAAGGAAAAGTTCCTGCCTCATGAAAGACAGATTATTAGATCTCTAATACATCCCAACATCATCAGGACGTATGACATCTTTGAATCACGCATGGGCACGGTAAGAACTTCGTCCTTTCTGTTTTAGGGTGAGCACCCAGGCACCGCCAGCTGACACACTCCACACACTGCGCATATATTTTTTAATTATTTTTATTAATTTATGTTTTTTAACATCCCATCTTGAAAATACCGTGACAAGAATAGATCTTATAGTTCTTGCTGCATCTACTCACAAACAATGTGACACAAACACGTTGAACTGAAAACTAGATGGAAGTTTCCATAGCTACAGGGCCAAAGTTTGTATTGCAGGATCAGGTTTGATTTGATTCACCTCCATCACACATGACGGTGCTTTTATTTTCCTGAGTGCATTTGTGTTTCTAGGTGTACATGGTGATGGAGCTCTGTGAGAAAGGAGACCTCTCACAGTACATCGCTGTCAGAGGAGCCGTACCGGAAACTTCCAGCTGCAGGCTCTTCAAACAGCTGTGCAGGGGGGTGCAGTATCTCCATGACAGGGACGTGGCCCACAGAGATCTGAAATGTGAAAACCTGCTGCTAGACTTGCATTTCGACCTCAAAGTGTGCGACTTTGGGTTCAGCAAGACGCTCACGTACGAAGCCGGCCAGATGGTGCTGAGTGAAACCTACTGTGGGACTTCATCTTACGCAGCACCGGAGCTTTTGAGAAATTGTCCATACAACCCCAAGGTGTCTGATGTGTGGAGCATGGGTGTGGTGCTCTATATGATGCTCTATGCATCACGACCCTTCAATACCTCCAACAATAGGAGGATGGTGAAAATGCAAATGAAGCACAACATTAACTTCCCAAACGTTCCACCTGTTTCATGTGAGGTGAAGGAGCTGATCCGAAGCATCCTGCACCCTGCTGTGGAGCAGCGGACTACAATCAGCAGCATATTAAAGAGCTCGTGGATTTTGCAGGAAGCCAGTGATGAGGTCTCGACATCAAACGCAGGCTCCAGAGAGATGGGAGCTCCGGACGAAAAGGTCAAAGAGGACGAGCAGCTTTCAGAGAGCAGTTCAGATGCAGAAGAAGGACCATCAGCTGCTGCAAGAAAATAAAATAACAATGAAAATTAGAAGCTTTTACAACCCTGTTTACAATTTTTTTTTTTTTATTTTTTTTTATAAAAACAGAATGCAATGATCTGCAAATCACATAAACCCATATTTAATTTAAAATAGATCAAAGACAACATATCAAATGTTGAACCGGAGAAATTCTATTGTTTTCTGAAAAATATCTGCTCATTTTGAATTTGATGGCAGCAACACGTGTCAAAAAAGTTGTGACATGTTCAACAAAAGAATGGAAAAGTTGTGTAAAGATAAAAAAAAAAAACACAAAAAAAAAAAACCTGGTGGAACATCTGACAACTAATGAGGTTACCATGGCAACAGATCAGTAAAATAATTGAGTATAAAAAGATGATTTCAGAGAGGCAGAGTCTCTCAGCAGTGAAGATGGGGAGAGGTTCACCACTCTGAAAGACTGTGTTGGAAAATAGTTCAACAATCTAAGAATAATGTTCCTCAACGTAAAACTACAAAGAATTAGTGGATTTCATCGTCTACGGTTCATAATATCATTAAAAGATTCAGAGAATCTGGAGAAATCTCTGAACACAAGGGACAAGGCTGGAAACCAATATTGGATGGTGGTGATCTTCGGGCCCTCAGGCAGCACTGCATTAAAAACACACTATTCTGGAGTGGAAATCACTGCATGGGCTCAGGAACACTTGTGAAAACCATCGTCTGTGAACAAAGTTCATCGCTGCGTCCACAAATGATGTTAAAACTCTCCAAAGAAGAAACCAGATAGAAACATGATCCAGAAACACCGCCGCCTTCTCTGGACCGAGATCATTGAAGATGGACTGAGGTGAAGTGGACAACTGTCCTGAGGTCTGATGGATCACAATCTGAGATTCTGTTTGGAAATCATGGACGCTGCATCCTCCAGGTTAAAGAGGAGAGGGACCATCCAGCTTGTTATCAGCTCAGTTCTAAAGCCAGCATCTGTGATGGTACAGGGATGCATTAGTGCACATGGCATGGGTAGCTTGAACATCTGGAAGGAAGCATTAATGCTGAATGATATATTCAGGTTTTGGAGCAACATATGCTGCCATCCAGACAACGTCTCTTTCTGGGAAGGTCTTGTTTATTTCAGCAGAACAACGTCCAACCACATTCTGCACGTATTCCAACAGCATGGTTCTCTAGTAGAAGAGTCCGCTGATAAACTGGCCTCCTGCAGTCCAGACCTGTCAATCATTGAAAACATCTGGAGCATCAGGACATGAACAATACAACAAAGGAGACCCTGAACTGTTGAGCAGCTGAAATCCTCTATCAGGCAAAAATGGGACCATATTTCACTTTCAAAACTCCAGAAACAGGTCTCCTCAGTTCCCAAAGGTTTCCAGAGTGTTTTTAAAGGAAGAGGTGATGCAGCTCAGTGGTGAACATGATCCTGGAACAACTTTATAGAGACGTGCTGCTGCATCAGATTCAACATGAGAAGATATTTTTTATAAAACAATCAAATTTCTCAGTTTCAATATTTGATATGTTGTCTTTGGTTTATTTTCAATTGAACATGAGTTTACATGATTTGCAAATCATTGCATTCTGGTTTTATTTACATTTTACACAGAGTCTCAACTTTTTGGGAAACAAGGTTATAAAACAATGAATAAATCGACTCCTTGAAAGAGCAACCAGCTGAAGTTTTTTCGATCGACACACTTAATAAACAAATGCTGTTGTAACTATTCAATTCATTTAGAGGACTTGATAGAGATATAAGAAAAGAAATGTTAAAAAGCAGGCAGAGATATTGTTACCTATCGGCCTAAAAAAAAAAAAAATATGTAGGGAGAACAAGGTAAGTTGAGCCAGTTTTTACTCATCTTTAATGTGAGACAATGATAGTAATGCCTCCAACTAACATATGTAGAAATATTTCAAGGGAATAATCACTTTGGATCTACAAGCTTTCAAAATATTACTTACATCTACATTAAATCACATACGTATATGCATTACATCTCTCTCTCTCTCTCTCTCTCTCTCTATATATATATATATATATATATATAATTTTATATATATATCAATTTATTATATTATTTTGTATTTATTTTAACTCATTATCTTATGTATTTAATGCAATCGCAAAGACATTTCACAAAACACAAAAACAATTTATAGAACGCAAAAACATTTCACAAAAGACAGAAATGTGTTTGCGTTTAGTGTTTTTTGTGTTTAGTTAAATGTTTTTGTGTTTGCTCCTTAAGGCCACTGTCAATTTTAAGCTCACACAATAAATATTAACGACGTGCATCAACTTTTGCTTTTATTTCGAAGACCGGAAGTTGGATCCTTCCTCCTCTGACAGACTTTGCGTTTCTTACAGGTACCTGCGCCGACGTAGGCCATTCTCCATCCCGTTTACACCTGACTCCGTGCGTAAGGAGGTAGCCTTGTGTCAGGCCCCGTTTTCCGCGTGTTTTAATTATTTATTTCCGTGTAAACTGCAGTGTTGATATAAAAACACTGATGGTCGATAATTTAGCTGTGCGTTGACGGCCCCGGGGAGAACTGCAAAAGGATTATAAAGTCATCTCTAATCTCAGCATCTATCCGACGACATGGCTCGACCACGGCCGCGGGAGTACAAGGCAGGAGATCTGGTTTTCGCTAAGATGAAGGGATACCCGCACTGGCCGGCGAGGGTGAGTCTGGATGCGGCCGGGCTGGGAGCGCGGGGAGGCGGGGTCGATGTACACAATACGGCCGCTGCTTTGCTGCCGGGGAGCAGGAGGGATGCTGCGGGGACTCCGCACGGACACGTTCGCTCTGCCCGTCGGTGCTGCAGCCTCAGTAAGCGTGCAGACGTGCACCGGGCTCCATGTTCTCTGCACCTGCCCCATCCTGCTCCGTGTTGATATTTTCAACCAACTAGTGCAACGGCGTGTGTTTCACTCAAGCTCCTGTTTGCATTTTGCTGTCACCTGCGGAATAAATGAGCCCGTAGTTGACCTGAGGTAACCTCCAGCGCCCTGTTTCACTGTGAATACATGTCTGGTTGAGGGTGCATGCTCTCATGCAGTATGGCCTCGGATTTATGGCGCACATGGAGTTACTGTCAGGCTTCATTTGCAACCTCTCCAACAAGTTCTCTCTCCACCAGCGCTGTGCTTTACTGTTTGAATGACAGCACAGCAGCCCTCAGCACTGCTACAGCAGCCTGTACAGGATCAATGAAGTTAATATGGCAGTCTGAAAAATGATCAGCCTCATAAGGAATGTAACCTTTGTGTCTTCCTGTCCTTCAGATTGATGAGCTTCCTGAAGGAGCTGTCAAACCGCCTGCCAACAAGTACCCCATCTTCTTCTTTGGGACCCATGAAACGTACACACCTCTTATTAACCTATTCGAATAATGTCATGGAGTTGTGATACAGTTGGGACTCAAACATTTTTAATATCTGCACATTTTCCTGCTCTTCAGTTTTTGGAAAATCTATATCTATATTATAGTTTGACTAAATTATTTTGACTCAAGGTCCACCTGCCTTTTGTGCAGCTTTAAGCAACATCTTACAGTGTTTATTCACAAATGGAGTTCACTCAGTTGTCTACACAAGACCTAAGTTTGAGACATTTGTCATATCTGCTATTATAGTGCATCTAGATAACATGTGTGTTGACCTGTTCTTTGTTGAACAGCTCATGGTTAACCGATAAATGCATTGAATATAATATTGTTTAAAGTTCTAAAAAGTGCGGAGGTTTGACATTTTGTATATATCTATGTATGTATGTAGACTTTAAACAAAATGTAATATCTTTTATGAATAAGCATCTTATGATTAAACGAGGCGTGCGGTGGTTTTCCTGATGGTTTTAATAACAGTAGTCGTTGTAAATGTGTCTTCCTCTTCTTAAGTGCATTCTTGGGTCCAAAGGATCTTCTGCCCTACAAGGAGTATAAAGAGAAATTTGGCAAGTCCAACAAGAGGAAAGGTTTCAATGAGGGTCTGTGGGAGATCGAGAACAACCCCGGAGTGAAGTTCACAGGCTATCAGGTCAGTTGGCTGTTCAGTCTGTGAATCAGAGGGAAGAACGAGGGGAGCACACATGATGCTGTTGCCTCCACAAAACTTTAAGATACAAAAGAAAAGATGTGGAGATGTCAGCAATATCTGCTTTTACTTCCGCAAAACATATGATGGGTGTTTTTTTAACACAGGCCATCCAGCAACAGAGCTCATCAGAAACAGAGGAGGGGGGGAACACTGCCGATGGCAGCAGCGAAGGCGAGGAGGGCGACTCTGTTGAGGAGGAAGATGACAAGGAAAAGCTGAAGGGAGACAAGACCGCATCCAAACGGAAAAAGACAGCCAGCTCCAAGGTACAGTACCTCAGCAATCTGTCAACCCGTGCTCATGCCATGTGTCCTAATTTAGATTTGACATGAAGAGTACAAGTACGCTGTGTGGACCCGAGAAATTGAAGGCATGTTGGGATATTTTGAGTGATTATCCTTGAAAGATATGCTCTGGAGCCTATGTTATGGAAGGGGTGTGATGTGTTGGGGTGTGCTATGTTGGGGTGTGATGGGTTGGTGTGATGTGTTGGTGTGATGTGTTGGGGTGTGATGGGTTGGGGTGTGATGGGTTGGGGTAATGTGTTGGGGTGTGATGTGTTGGGATGATGTGTTGGGGTGATGTGTTGGGGTGTGATGTGTTGGTGTGTGATGTGATGGGTTGTTGTGATGGGTTGGGGTGTGATGTGTTGGGGTGTGATGGGTTGTTGTGATGTGTTGGGGTGTGATGGTTGGGGTGTGATGTGTTGGGGTGATGTGTTGGGGTGTGATGTGTTGGGATGATGTGTTGGTGTGATGTGTTGGGGTGTGATGTGTTGGGGTGTGATGTGTTGGGGTGTGATGTGTTGGGGTGATGTGTTGGGGTGGGTTGTGTTGTTGTGATGTGTTGGGGTGTGATGTGTTGGGGTGTGATGGTTGGGGTGTGATGTGCTGGGGTGTGATGTGTTGGGGTGTGATGTGTTGGTGTGTGATGTGTTGGTGTGTGATGTGGTGTGACTCTTCTTCACTCACAGCCTCGTTCTTCAACTCTTCCTCACTCTCAGCCTCCGTTCCTCAACTCTTCCTCACTCTCAGCCTCCGTTCTTCAACTCTTCCTCACTCTCAGCCTCCGTTCCTCAACTCTTCCTCACTCACAGCCTCCGTTCTCCAACTCTTCCTCACTCACAGCCTTGTTCTTCAACTCTTCCTCACTCTCAGCCTCCGTTCTTCAACTCTTCCTCACTCTCAGCCTCCGTTCTTCAACTCTTCCTCACTCTCAGCCTCCGTTCTTCAACTCTTCCTCACTCTCAGCCTCGTTCCTCAACTCTTCCTCACTCACAGCCTTGTTCTTCAACTCTTCCTCACTCTCAGCCTCGTTCCTCAACTCTTCCTCACTCTCAGCCTCGTTCCTTCAACTCTTCTTCACTCTCAGCCTCTGTTCCTCAACTCTTCCTCACTCACAGCCTCGTTCTTCAACTCTTCCTCACTCTCAGCCTCCGTTCTCCAACTCTTCCTCACTCACAGCCTCGTTCTTCAACTCTTCCTCACTCTCAGCCTCCGTTCTTCAACTCTTCCTCACTCTCAGCCTCCGTTCTTCAACTCTTCCTCACTCACAGCCTCGTTCTTCAACTCTTCCTCACTCTCAGCCTCTTGTTCCTCAACTCTTCCTCACTCACTCTCAGCCTCTGTTCCTCAACTCTTCCTCACTCACAGCCTCGTTCTTCAACTCTTCCTCACTCACAGTTCTTCAACTCTTCTTCACTCACAGCCTCGTTCAACTCTTCCTCACTCAGCCTCGTTCTTCAACTCTTCCTCACTCACAGCCTCCGTTCTTCAACTCTTCCTCACTCTCAGCCTCGTTCTTCAACTCTTCCTCACTCTCAGCCTCGTTCTTCAACTCTTCCTCACTCTCAGCCTCGTTCTTCAACTCTTCCTCACTCTCAGCCTCGTTCCCTCAACCCTTCCTCACTCTCAGCCTCGTTCTTCAACTCTTCCTCACTCACAGCCTCGTTCTTCAACTCTTCCTCACTCTCAGCCTCGTTCTTCAACTCTTCCTCACTCTCAGCCTCGTTCCTCAACTCTTCCTCACTCACAACCTCGTTCCTCAACTCTTCCTCACTCTCAGTCTCGTTCCTCAACTCTTCCTCACTCTCAGCCTCCGTTCTTCAACTCTTCCTCACTCTCAGCCTCGTTCTTCAACTCTTCCTCACTCTCAGCCTCGTTCTTCAACTCTTCCTCACTCTCAGCCTCCGTTCTTCAACTCTTCCTCACTCTCAGCCTCCGTTCTCAACTCTTCCTCACTCTCAGCCTCCTGTTCTTCAACTCTTCCTCACTCACAGCCTCGTTCTTCAACTCTTCCTCACTCTCAGTTCTTCAACTCTTCCTCTCTCAGCCTCCGTTCTTCAACTCTTCCTCACTCACAGCCTCGTTCTTCAACTCTTCGTCACTATCAGCCTCGTTCCTCAACTCTTCCTCACTCACAGCCTCCGTTCTTCAACTCTTCCTCACTCACAGCCTCGTTCTTCAACTCTTC
>NW_027211301.1:0-19451 GCF_029030835.1 Brachyistius frenatus
TAATAAAAGTGTTCACACCAGTGTGTGAATGTACCCAGCAGGTCCAACACTTAAACCCACCAAGTGTGAATAATGGTAGCTGGAGGGAAGGATGGAGGTCACAGTAGTTTGCAAAGGTTTGAAGTTAAAGTGTATTTCAAAGGAACCATAATTTAAACATGGACATGAGGTTTTGTTTAGAACGGTAGATTTAAAAGAGTGACTCATTTTCTTACCCCGAACAGGTGTGAGGTGAGAAAGGCGAAGAAGGAAGTTGACCCTTCTTTTATAGAGTGGGAAGCTCCGCCTCCTGGGTTCACGAGCATAACGTTGTTTCCATCAGGTCTCAAGAGTGACGATTAGACTGAGCTCGAAACAGTGCGGTTGGTGGTGTGTTCAGGATTCGGGCACGGCATCAACGTCTTTTAAAGATCGATGCAAAACTTAAATGTACAAATTCAATTCAAGCCCCATAAATCTCCAAGTGATGACGTGAGAACAAACAGGAACTGATTCGCTGTCATTAAACACAAAACTTCAGTCAGTGGTAAATCTGCTCTTTTCCAGCTGCTATGACACGTTGGGAGCACGTGATGTCATCAAAGCAGCTGTTTTAAAGTCTCCCACTGTACCCGACACGAACCACGTCTCACGTCCTCCTCTGACCCAAACAGCAGCTGGAACCCGTTTAGTGAATCAATCACTCTGATGGTAAAACCATAAATCATGTTCTTGTTCTTCAGACACAACTTTCAGACTCCAGACACGTTGTCACGTGTCACATGTGAAACAACGACTCAACATCGACCACACGGGTCGACACCGATAAACGTTGGTCGTTGAAGGTTCATATCGTTCTTATCGTGCCTCATCTACATTTTTACTTTGTTCTTTTCCAGGACTTTATTTTTACGTAAGTGTTGAATCTCCTGAGTTATAAAATGTGGGGTTTGTTTTTATCATTCAAAATGTGTTTAATGTATCGGAGACAATAATGCTGTTTCCTGTTTTCTGGGAGTAACGACGGCTCGGCCCCTTTTTGTTCCGTTAGTTTGGACCTGAGCGCAGATGAAACTGTTCTGAGGCGATTGTTTGATTCTGCATGAAGAGTCAAATGTTTCATGAATGTAGTTTGAACGTTTTTACAGTTTTGGGAAACAGTTTTAAGAAATGTGTCGTAGCGATTGTGAAAAACTCAAATTGTTATAAAACACTTTAGAAAACAATATTGGTAAATCTGTTGTGTAAATGCTGTTTATGGTTTTAGTGATCTCCACGCTTCACTGTAATTCTTTATTTGGTGCTTAAAACTTTTACATGTTTTTTTAAATGTGTAAAACTTCACTCTTTATGAGAAACATGTTGAATCAGTGAGGTTTTTTGTTTGCATGCATAATGTCCACACTGAATGAAATATTCAGACACAGACTCCATGTTTACTTGTGGTTATCAAGATGTTTTATGCATCACACTAAATATTCAGAATAACATATTTACTATGTTGTAAACTTTGTGATCTCTGATTAAGTTCTGCGGGGTTATAAGATATACAAAATATAAAATAGTCCACAGCATGAGTCAGTACACATGGTTATGGCCACATGATTCTCACCACTGAAGTCCTTCAATGTATTGGTTCAGTTTATTTACACAGGGACGACACACGTTACCACGTGCATCTGTTGTGTCTGATGTGATGACGTCATAAAAACGCTGGTGACTTCATGAAAGAGTGCCCTCCGTATTTTAGGTGATAGGTTTAGACCGGATTAGAGTCTGGTTATATAAAGCTGCTGCTCAGGATTGGTGGCCGCGGCCGAGCATGCGCAGAGCGTCGCACGCAGCAAAACAATAAAGCACAAGTCTGTTTGGGAAATTCACGTGAACAATCAGAGTTTACAGGACAGGAGGAGCTCGTGAGGACTGGAGGTGAGTCCGTGCTTCTTCCCGCCGCTCGGCGCGTCTCCGGTGTGTGTGTGTGTGTGTGTGTGTGTGTGTGTGTGTGTGTGTGTGTGTGTGTGTGTGTGTGTGTGTGTGTGTGTGTGTGTGTGTGTGTGTGTAAACAGGTTACCGGGATTTCCTCCGTGCTCTCACGGATTTATGAGGAGACAGAGACGAGGACGACCGCAGCCTTTAAACTCACTATCCAAGAGCCCCGCAGCGTTCAGATGCGCGCGGGGAGCACGCACAGCCCCGCAGCTCGGTGCTCGTGCAGCGGGCCGGCTGGACCCCGCGGACTCGGAACCGATGTGGACTTTTTTATCGGGAACAGAATGTTCAAAATGCAGCAGCCCGACTGAACAGGAAACTTTAGCTTCAGGACATTTTCACACTTCCACATAAACATGCTGGAAACCGTCTGCAAGCTTTAGTTTAAGAGTTTATATGTAATATATATAAATATATATATAACAGTTTATTAATACATTTGATATGAATATGATCACAAACAATGAGCTCAACCTCTGGTTCATCACAGTTACTGTTTTATTATCACTTTAAACGAGGAAAGTTGATGTTCACACACACACACACACACACACACACACACACACACACACACACACACACACACACACACACACACACACCTTGTTTTGCCGCCTTGTTGCAGATGTTGCAGCGACTTGTTGTGGGAGCAGCGGGCAGGTTTGGTGCTCCGTGTGGTTTATAGGTGCGTCTGGTATTCAGTCCTCCCTGCAGGCGCTCAAACACAGACAGCTGCCAGGTTGTTGTCTTTCTCTCTTCTCACTCTCACGGTACACAGACTGGATATAAAACTACAGACTGGATATAAAACTACAGACTGGATATAAAACTACAGACTGGATATAAAACTACAGACTAGATATGAAACTACAGACTGGATATAAAACTACAGACTGGATATGAAACTACAGACTGGATATGAAACCACAGGCTGGATATAAAACTACAGACTGGATATGAAACTACAGACTGGATATAAAACTACAGACATAAAACTACAGACTGGATATAAAACCACAGACTGGGTATAAAACTACAGACTGGATATAAAACCACAGACTGGATATGAAACTACAGACTGCATATAAAACTACAGACTGGATATGAAACTACAGACTGGATATAAAACTACAGACTGGATATAAAACCACAGACTGGGTATAAAACTACAGACTGGATATAAAACCACAGACTGGATATAAAACTACAGACTGGATATGAAACTACAGACTGGATATAAAACCACAGACTGGATATGAAACTACAGACTGGATATGAAACTACAGACTGGATATAAAGCTACAGACATAAAACTACAGACATAAAACTACAGACATAAAACTACAGACTGGATATAAAACCACAGACTGGGTATAAAACTACAGACTGGATATAAAACCACAGACTGGATATAAAACTACAGACTGGATATGAAACTACAGACTGGATATAAAACTACAGACTGGATATAAAACTACAGACTGGATATGAAACTACAGACTGGATATGAAACCACAGGCTGGATATAAAACTACAGACTGGATATGAAACTACAGACTGGATATAAAACTACAGACATAAAACTACAGACTGGATATAAAACCACAGACTGGGTATAAAACTACAGACTGGATATAAAACCACAGACTGGATATGAAACTACAGACTGCATATAAAACTACAGACTGGATATGAAACTACAGACTGGATATAAAACTACAGACTGGATATAAAACCACAGACTGGGTATAAAACTACAGACTGGATATAAAACCACAGACTGGATATAAAACTACAGACTGGATATAAAATACAGACTGGATATAAAACCACAGACTGGATATGAAACTACAGACTGGATATAAAGCTACAGACAGACATAAAACTACAGACATAAAACTACAGACTGGATATAAAACCACAGACTGGGTATAAAACTACAGACTGGATATAAAACCACAGACTGGATATAAAACTACAGACTGGATATGAAACTACAGACTGGATATAAAACCACAGACTGGATATAAAACTACAGACTGGATATGAAACTACAGACTGGATATAAAACTACAGACATAAAACTACAGACTGGATATAAAACTACAGACTGGATATAAAACCACAGACTGGGTATAAAACTACAGACTGGATATAAAACCACAGACTGGATATAAAACTACAGACTGGATATAAAACTACAGACTGGATATGAAACTACAGACTGGATATAAAACTACAGACATAAAACTACAGACTGGATATAAAACTACAGATATAAAACTACAGACTGGATATGAAACTACAGACTGGATATAAAACTACAGACTGGATATGAAACTACAGACTGGATATGAAACTAGACTGGATATGAAACTACAGACTGGATATAAAACTACAGACTGTATATGAAACTACAGACTGGATATAAAACTACAGACTGGGTATAAAACTATAGACTGGATATAAAACCACAGACTGGATATAAAACTACAGACTGGACATGAAACGACAGACTGGATATAAAACTACAGACATAAAACCACAGATTGGGTATAAAACTACAGACTGGATATAAAACCACAGACTGGGTATAAAACTACAGACTGGATATAAAACCACAGACTGGATATAAAACTACAGACTGGATATGAAACTACAGACTGGACATAAAACTACAGACTGGATATAAAACTACAGACTGGATATAAAACCACAGACTGGGTAAAAAACTACAGACTGGATATAAAACCACAGACTGGATATAAAACTACAGACTGGATATGAAACTACAGACTGGATATAAAACTACAGACATAAAACTACAGACTGGATATAAAACTACCGACTGGATATAAAACCACAGACTGGGTATAAAACTACAGACTGGATATAAAACCACAGACTGGATATAAAACTACAGACTGGATATAAAACTACAGACTGGATATAAAACTACAGATATAAAACTACAGATATAAAACTACAGACTGGATATAAAACCACAGACTGGATATAAAACTACAGACTGGATATAAAACCACTGACGTGAAGATTACCTGATTGGACCTGGTTGGATCTGATTGGACCTGATTGGATCTGATTGGACCTGATTGGATCTGATTGGACCTGATTGGACCTAACAGGCTGTGAGCGTTTCTGCACCATGTGACTACGACATCAATTTTTAATTTATAAACAGCTCCAAAAGTCTCCGTCTGTCCGGTTCCTGGATGTCCTGCGGTGACGAGCCTCTCCCAGCTGTTAACACACTGCGGTGCCACCCGGCTCGCTGCCACACTTATTGGACCCACATTCAGAAGCCGGTGCTGCTGGCAGAAATACCTGCCAGACCACATTCATTGAAGTTCTGATGATAATCATCAGCATGTTTCCTCCTGTTAGAGTTCAAACTACTTTGTATGTTTTGTTGGTTTGTTGACGGTTACACAAATATAGAAAAACAGCAGAACAGACAATGAATCAGACAATTAATATGTTCTTGGTTTCCTTTATTTTATTAATCTGTCAGAATAATGTTCGAGATCATGGAGAGTTTTTCTGTTTGTTTTTTAAAACCTGGATGCTGAATTATTTTCTGAGATTAAATAATGAGATAAAAACCTAAACTTCTCTAATTGCTGCTCAGTCAGGTTCTGTAGCTTGCAGTATGGTGTGATGAAGGTCTGCTCCTCCTCTTCCCCCTCCTCCTCCCCTCCTCCCCCTCTCCTCCCTCTTCTCCTCCTCCCCCTCCTCCCCTCTCCCTCCTCTTCCTCCTCCTCCTCCTCTTCCTCTCCCTCCTCTTCCTTCTCCTTCTCTTCCTCTTTATCGTCCTCCTCCTCCCCCTTCCCCCTCCTCCTCCTCCTCCCCTCCCCTCCTCCCCCTCCACTCCCCTCCTCCCCCTCTCCCCCTCCTCTCCCTCCCCCTCCTCCTCCCCTCATCCCTCCTCCCCCTCCTCCTCCCCCTTCCCCTCCTCCCTCTCTTCCTCCTTCCCCCCTTCTCCCCCTCCCTCTCCTCCTCCTCCCCCTCCTCTCCCCCTCCTCCCTCCTCCTCCTCCCTCTCCTCCCTCCTCCTCCTCCTCCTCCCTCTCCTCCTCCCCCTCTTCCTCCTCCCCCTCCCCCTCCCCTCCTCCTCCTCCCCTCCCCTCCTCCTCCTCCACTCCCCTCCTCCTCCTCTCCCCCTCCTCTCCCCCCCTCCTCCTCCCCTCATCCCTCCTCCCCTCCTCCTCCCTCCTCCCCCTTCCCCTCCTCCCTCTCTTCCTCCTTCCCCCCTTCTCCTCTCTCCTCCTCCTCTCCCTCCTCCTCCTCTCCCCTCCTCTCCCTCCCCCTCCTCCTCCCCTCATCCCTCCTCCTCCCTCCTCCCCCTTCCCCTCCTCCCTCTCTTCCTCCTTCCCCCTTCTCCCCCTCCCTCTCCTCCTCCTCCCCCTCCTCTCCCCCTCCTCCCCCTCCCTCTCCTCCTCCCTCTCCTCCTCCTCCTCCTCCTCCTCCTCCCCTCTCTCCTCCTCCTCCTCCTCCCCCTCCTCCCCTCCTCCTCCTCCTCCTCCCCTCCTCCCCCTCCTCCCCTTCTCCTCTTCCTCCTCCCTCTCCTCCTCCTCCTCCTCCTCCCTCTTCCCCTCTCCTCCTCCTCCTCCTCCTCCTTCCCCTTCCCCTCTCCTCTCCTCCTCCTCCTCCTCTCCTCCTCCTCCTCCCTCTCCTCCCCCTCCTCCCCCCCTCCTCCTCCTCCTCCTCCCCCTCTTCCTCCTCCTCCTCACCCTCCTCCCTCCTCCTCCTCTCCTCCTCCCCTCCTCCCCCTCCCCCTCCTCCTCCCCTCCTCCTTCCCCTCCTCCTCCCCTCCTCCTCCTCCTCCTCCCCTCCTCCCTCCTCCCTCCTCCCTCCTCCCCCTCCTCCTCCCCTCCTCCTCCCTCCTCCCCATCCTCCTCCCTCCTCCTCCCTCCTCCCCCTCCTCCTCCTCCTCCTCCCCCTCCTCTTCCTCTTCTCTCCTCTTCCTCTTCCTTCTCTTCTCCTCTTTATCGTCCTCCTCCTCCCCCTCCCCCCTCCTTCCCCTCCTCCTCCTCTCCCCCTCCTCTCCCCTCCCCTCCTCCTCCCCCTCCCTCTCCTCCTCTCCTCCTCCTCCTCCCCCTTCCTCTCCTCTCCTCTTCCCTCCTCCTCCTCCCTCTCCTCTCCTCCCTCCCTCTCCTCCTCCTCCTCCTCCCCTCCCCCTCCTGTCCCTCCCCCTCCTCCTCTCCTCTCCTCTCCTCCCCCTTCCCCTCCTCCTCCTCCCCCTCCTCCCCCTCCTCCCTCTCCTCCCCTCTTCCTCCTCCTCCTTCCCCTCCCTCTCCCCCTCCCCTTCTCCTCCCCTCCTCCCCTTCTCCTCTCCTCCTCCCCCTCCCTCTCCTCCTCCTCCTCCACTGTGTAGTGATGAAGTTCCCAGTGGACCTGCTGGCTGATGTGAACCAGGCCGATCTGGATCGATCGGCCCTCGACTACATGAACAACCTCCTCTTCAGTGACCCTGAATCCAGCGATCAGCTGCTCGTCTCCGGCTCCACTCGGGTAACGACCGCAGCGCAGGTGTGGTGACCGGGTCACCGAGTCCACCGGGTTCTACCAGAACCACCGGGGCGATCAGACAGCTGTCAGAATCAACCAGGAGGAACATCACAGAGATACAAACAGAAGGGTTCTGCTGTCAGGTGTTCTGTTGACGTTCAGCTGACAGTTCGTAGACTTGAAGTCACTTTTTCTCCGTTTGATGTGCTTTACTTCCATCATTACTCCAACACCCAGGTGACCTACGCTCAATGCTGCACCTGAATGCCTCCTGTGCTGCTGCTGCTCTGCTGACAGGCTCCTCCCACTGACAACAGCTGTCACTCACTCACCTGTCAGCGTGGCTTTGTCAAATCTGACGTCTCTTTCCGTGAACCAGGAAATGAAGAGAAGTGGATTCACCGACAGACCAGCTGCTGGTTTGAAGTTGAACCTAAAGCGAAGCGTCGGAGTCTGTTGTGAAGTGATTCAGTGTCCTCCTGTCGACTGAACATCACTCGTCCTGCAGCTTTGACAAAACCCGTTCAAACAACACATGAAAGCGTTCGTCTGGATCAGAACAGCGTGCTGTGACTTCTGGTTCTGATTCGTCGTACGGTGTTTCAGTATTTTACAAAAAGCTGCATGTTTTTCCCGCTCCGGTGAATCGGATCTATAAATGCCCAGTTCTGACAAATTCAGCCATTTAACTCTCAAACTTCACAGTAGAAACGCTCGAAGTTTAAACGGGTCACGAGTCTTTGAGCTTTTACTGAAATGAATAAACTTTTGGGAGGGTTCAGATCTCGAGTGGGTGACGTCACCTGTGATGTCACCTGTGATGTCACCTGTGATGTCACCTGTGACGTCACCTGTGATGTCACCTACTTGAACTTTTGGCCCCTTGACATATTGTGATAAAAACGTTTGTTCATCCTGTTTTTCAATCTCCACTCCACATGCACAGTTTATGTCGTACTTCACCGAGTGCTCCCACACACCGTCCCATCGACTCCCGTTATATCTGAGCTCTGTAAGTTGGTGAAATCAAACGCAGGGCGTCTCTGACCTGCGACTGAACTTATAATTTACAAAGTAGGAACATGAAATTTAAGTTATTACCGACAAGTTTCTGCCGCTCGTGGTGAAAGAATCTTTCCGACAGGACTGTTAGTTTTTGTGTGGTGAGGACTTTTTGAAGGCTCTCCTCCCAGTAACCCTCCTGGTTTCTCCTGTGAGAGAGAGCCCCTCCCCTCTCTGCTCCCTCAAGATCACCATAGCAACCAGTCACTCACACCTGCTGGTCAAACACACCTGAGGCTGATTTAAACCAATGAACTCTGCTGTGTCGTTGTGCTTTCACAGTGCGTAAACACAAGGTCTTAAAATTGTAGTTATATAAGTCTGCACACAGTTTAATAATGAATCTCATCAAGAAGAAGAGGAGGAAGAGGAGGAAGAGGAGGTATTTACTGGCTCTGACGTTCAGCTCACTAACTCCATAATGTTTATTTAAATATCCAAATATCATCGCTTGAATATTAGAGGTTCAACTTCTTGAGATGAACAGTAGGTGGCGCTGATTCTTGATTGTCCTCTTGTGCCTTTTTCCTTCGGAGTGAGATGTGGACCGTCCGTCCTGATCCGTCTGTCTGTCCTCAGGTGTCCATCGACATCTCCAGAGTGGGCTTCGTCCCTCTGTACGGACCCAGTGACAAGCAGAGGATCCTGGCCCTGTTCTCCCCCAGCGACCCGCTCACTGCGGTGGCCGTGTACCTGTCGGACCGCTGGTGGACCGTGGAGGACATCCTCAGGACGGCCGACCCGGAGAGAGACGGCGTTGTCGAGGTGAGAGGAAACCAGAACCGTTGTGACTCCGTGTTGCTCCGCTGCACCCGATGGACCAACACGACGTTCATCCATCTTTACATACAGAGAGACGTTTTTCTGTTTAAACGCATGTTGCAGGTTTCCGCTGCATTAAGGATGACGTGTGTCTCCGTTGGTCAGGTGGAGACGGTCGGAGAGAGAATAGTTCTGTACATCCTGAACCGAGTCATCTACAGAACCAAGGAGATGAAGCTCCCCGAGGAGATGCCCTTCCTCTGCCACGGAGAGGACGACTACGCAAAGATTGTGTGGAGCGATGGAGAGGCTGTCGGCTTCTACTCGGTCAAACCCTCAGGTCCAAACATCTCTGACAGATGTTCATCCCAGATGTTCATGTTCCTCTCTGACAGATGTTCATCCCAGATGTTCATGTTCATCTCTGACAGATGTTCATCCCAGATGTTCATGTTCCTCTCTGACAGATGTTCATCCCAGATGTTCATGTTCCTCTCTGACAGATGTTCATCCCAGATGCTCATGTTCCTCTCTGACAGATGTTCACCCCAGATGTTCATGTTCCTCTCTGACAGATGTTCATCCCAGATGCTCATGTTCCTCTCTGACAGATGTTCACCCCAGATGTTCATGTTCCTCTCTGACAGATGTTTCCTTGTTTTTCCTCCTCCAGGCAGCGTGTGGAACCCGTTCTCCTCCAGAACCTACCAGCTGCCCGTGATGGACTCCGTCTTCGTCAGGAAGCGTCAGCGCCGTAGAGGCTTCGGCCTGCAGATGTTGGTGGACTTCGTGCTCAGTTTTCAAGAGGACGCTCTGGGGTTGAGGTACCCCCTCACAGCCCCCATGTACAGAGGTAGGTGAGTCCAGCTGAGGGGGTCCAGCTGGGATCACAACGTTTCACACCGACGGAGCAGCAGGAAGCTGTAACCTTCTGGAGAACGTTGGTTTTCTTCTTCCAGTCCCTTTATTATTAACATCAGTACACGACACAAAAACAGAAAAGACAAACACAACATGACAACAATTGCAGGCAAAAGTCCAGGAAAGTCTTTTCATTCAAAAGTAAACGTCCTATCACAAAGATTCATTTCAGGATGTTTCAACATCAGTCCTGCTCGGCCATGTTTATGTACAGCTGCACGGTTTTAAGAGCTTCTGAGTTCTCTGAGAGTTTTGTGGATCCACATCGTCACATGGGGAAGAACGGGTCAGAACCACTGAATTTACTGCTGTGGATGTGGTATTTGGCTGAAAGAATAGAAGCTTTATTCCAAAAAGAAATTCTACATTTTTACAATTAAACAGACCAAAGAAAACATCTTTAAAAGAAAGAAACAGTTAATAAGTCTGGATGGATTGGAAGATGTCTGACCAGAATTTAGCTGTAAAATAAGTTTTTACAAAATGAGACTCAACATCCTTTTTATATCTTTTATAAAGGACAGAAAGTGTTCCAAGACATGTCTCTCTATGGACATCAGCCCCTGCTACAGTTCAGGTGAAAACAGGAATGTTCTGGTACCGTTGATCAGTGTGGAGCGTTCCGCGTGGAACGCAATGAATGCTCCCCGTGGAACAATACGCGTGGAACGTTCCGTGTGGACACGTGGAACATATGGAACGTTCCGCGTGGAACTGTGGTGCTGATGTTGATCCAGAGGCAGAACGTGAACCTTCAGACTCTGATGTGTCTTTGAACCATAAGTTATCATGTCGGTTCCCTGTTTGTTCCCAGTGTGTCAGAAGTACCTGGTTCGGTACCCCGGAGACTCGGACCTGCTGTGGGAGGTGGAGAGCATCGGAGGGCCCAAACAGAGGACCAGCATCTCCAGCAGGATCCAGGCCATAGACCTGAGAGGTGAGACCACAGAATACCCTGCAGTACACTGTATTTAAAAAGATGAGTTACCTTACAGCAGCCGTCTCCAACCTTTTCTCCTCTGAGAGATACTCATGTTTAGTAACATTCACATAGCTGAGCTCCACCCAAACAACTGATACTCAATTGATCCCCTGTGCTTGTTACTGTCTGCATTTCTTTATGTTTTCAGTTGATGTTGGGGCTATTTTCTTTATCTAGAACTACACGCAACTCCTGTGTTGCCAAACTGCTTTGAAAAGAGTCAAATAATTGTTCTAATATCATATTTATATAATAAAATCCAATGTTTCCCTTTGTATGGGACCCCCTGTCCCTCCTGAAAGAAAAACATGTCTAAGTATAAACTCATTATATGACAAGATCCTGTGTGAAACTGGTGGGCTTTTATTTTGAAAAGTCGCAGCAGACACTCTTTATAGCTCCGCCCCCCCTGCTGCGGTCCAGCTGTAAATATTTTATTTATGTTATTTCATCTAATTTCTGAGCAGTGATTTGTTTCCAGCTCAGTGTGAGAGTCTCTGCTGTGTTTCTGTCCTCTGGTCTCTGTGTGTCTCGCTGTGGGCGGAGCTCCACCTCTGCTATGTTTCTATCCTCTGATCTCTGTGTGTCTCGCTGTGGGCGGAGCTCCACCTCTGCTGTGTTTCTGTCCTCTGGTCTCTGTGTGTCTCACTGTGGGTGGAGCTCCACCTCTGCTGCACTGACACAGGTGGAGGGAGGAGGGGAAATTGTCCACTTGTTAATCCATCGCGTTGTTAGCATCGTTCTCTCGGACAGGTTAAACAATAAATCGATAAAAAATGCTGAAATGGAAAACACTGCATGTTGTTCAAACCTCCGACGGTTGGAGACTCCTGCTTTAGATGTTTTTTAAATCGGTTCATGTTGTTTCTCAGCAGTTTCCAAGACGCTCTCGCTGTCAGACGGAGATCCTCCGATGACCACTGAGCTGTCTGAGGACGAGCTGATGGACACGATCGCCACACACATAACAGAGGCCATGGACTGCACCACCGAAACTTTGGTACGCTGATCATTATTTCATGAAACATTTATTAACTCGGCAGTTATGTTCAGCATGTAGAAATGATTTGTTGTGTTTTCATTTGCAGGAGGAAGTGACTGTGCTGAGAGGTGAGCTTTACTTTACTTTACGTCTACATTGTAAAGATAGCATGTGAGCAGCTCATCGGCTCATGTTGTCGTGGATGTTGTGACTGTTTCAGATGTTTCTGATGACGTGCCGGTGACAGCTCGGGGGAGGAGCAGCAGCTCTGAACGCAGGCAGGCGGGAGAGAAGATCAGAGAGGAGACGTCGGACAGAGTCATCAGGTCTGTATGAACTGAACCCTGCCAGCTGTTTCACCAGGTGAACGTTCGTCGGTCTGTTTTAGTGTCAAGTTCAGACTGTCTGAGACCAGAAACACTTGACCAAGTTACAACCCTGTTTCCAAAAGAGGTTGGGACGCTGTGATGATTTACAAATCTCATATTTAATAGAAAATAGACCAGAGACAACATATCAAATGTTGAAATGTTATTGTTTTATGAAAAACATCTGCTCATTTTGAATTTGAAGGCAGCAACACGTCTATAAAGTTGTGACAGGATCAATAAAAGACTGGAACAGTTGTGTAACGCAAAAAAAGAAAACACCTGGTGGAACATCTAACAACTACTGAGGTTACCATGGCAACAGATCAGTAACATGATTGGGTATAAAAGATGATTTCAGAGAGGCAGAGTCTCTCAGCAGTGAAGATGGGGAGAGGTTCACCACTCTGAAAGACTGTGTTGGAAAATAGTTCAACAATCTAAGAATAATGTTCCTCAACGTAAAACTACAAAGAATTAGTGGATTTCATCGTCTACGGTTCATAATATCATTAAAAGATTCAGAGAATCTGGAGAAATCTCTGAACACAAGGGACAAGGCTGGAAACCAATATTGGATGGTGGTGATCTTCGGTCCCTCAGGCAGCACTGCATTAAAAACACACTATTCTGGAGTGGAAATCACTGCATGGGCTCAGGAACACTTGTGAAAACCATCGTCTGTGAACACAGTTCATCGCTGCGTCCACAAATGATGTTAAAACTCTCCAAAGAAGAAACCAGATAGAAACATGATCCAGAAACACCGCCGCCTTCTCTGGACCGAGATCATTGAAGATGGACTGAGGTGAAGTGGACAACTGTCCTGAGGTCTGATGGATCACAATCTGAGATTCTGTTTGGAAATCATGGACGCTGCATCCTCCAGGTTAAAGAGGAGAGGGACCATCCAGCTTGTTATCAGCTCAGTTCTAAAGCCAGCATCTGTGATGGTACAGGATGCATTAGTGCACATGGCATGGGTAGCTTGAACATCTGGAAGGAAGCATTAATGCTGAATGATATATTCAGGTTTTGGAGCAACGTATGCTGCCATCCAGACAACGTCTCTTTCAGGGAAGGTCTTGTTTATTTCAGCAGAACAACGTCCAACCACATTCTGCACGTATTCCAATAATACCAACTGTTTACAGACATGTTGCTGCCGTCAAATTGAAAACAAGCATATATTTTTCATAAAACAATACAATTTCTCAGTTTCAACATTTGATATGTTGTTGTCATCACTGTTTTTTCAAGATAGTGTTTTGTTAAAAACAGATTTAATGGCATTATTTTCTGTATTTTTGTATAATATTAACAGATGATATTTAACCTGTTTTAGAATCGAGGACATCGAGGCAGAAACTCCCCGACAGGACGGAGAAGAGCTGCACGATGTCTCTGAGCTGCAGCACACTGAGGTGGGTCACTTCCTGTCTGTCTGTCGGATGTTTACGGAAACTTTCTGACTCATCAGTTTTGTCTTTAGGTTTTAGGTGAGGCTGACAACAGAGGAGAAGACGCAGCTGATGCAGCGCCTGAAGAAGAAGTGGCGATGATGTCAGAGATGATGTCAGAGATGATGTCAGACGTAGCAGCTGCTGTTCTGGAGGAAGCTGACGTGACATCAGCAGCTACGACGGAGGAGCCACAGGAAGGAGAAGATGCTGCGCGGGACGACACCACCACTCAGGAATCTCTGATCACGGTGGAGAACGTGGCATCAGAAACTCAGGAGGAGAGTCGGGAGGAAACGTCAGACGAAGGAGTCACTCAACATGAGTTCAGTCTGTCGGTACAAACCGTAACGGAGGACGGAGACGCGGTAAAAACCAGGAGGAGCGTCGTAAAGGCCCTCAAACCTGCGCAGGAGGAAACGCCCGTCCGCAGGTCTCAACGCCAGAGTGGACCGGACGGAGGAAGAACCGTCACCAGCACCGCCACATCCAAACACAGATACACCCGACACAGACAGGAGGAGGAGGAGGAGGAGGGACGAGCCACAGAAGAAACTGCAGAGGCAGAAAAGGAAAAATGTGCCGATGAAGACGAGGACAAACCTGAAGCGGAGGGAGGAGAGGAGGAGGATGTGGTGGAGGAGGGAGGAGAGGAGGAGGCTGTGGTGGAGGAGGGAGGAGAGGAGGAGGCTGTGGTGGAGGAGGGAAGAGAGGAGAAGGCTGTGGTGGAGGAGGGAGGAGACGAGGAGGCTGTGGTGGAGGAGGGAGGAGACGAGGAGGCTGTGGTGGAGGAGGGAGGAGACGAGGAGGCTGTGGTGGAGGGTACAGTCCTGGTTACTGCTCCAGAGGAGGAGTGTGCAGATACTCCAGCAGGAGCTGCTGCTGTGGAAAAAGAGGAGGTGGAGGAGGAGGTGAAGCAGGAAGAGGCAGAATCACCAGCGATCAGAACCAGATCTCTGAGAAGTGGAGCGCAGAGAGTCACAGCCACACCGACACACCGGAGGAGACGAAGCAGGAAGAAGACAGAAAACAGAGAAGAAGAAGAAGAAGAAGAAGAAGAAGAAGAAGAAGAAGAAGAAGAAGAAGAAGAAGAAGAAGAAGAAGAAGCTCTGACGGTAAGAACTCTGAGAGGAGGGAGGACGTCCATCTCTGCCACACCGAGAGGAAGACAGAGGAGGAGACAGAAACAGGAGGAGGAGGAGGATGCAGGAACAGGAGAAGAAGAAAGTACAGGTGATGAACCAGCTGCAGAAACCACAGAAGAAGAGATGGAAGGAGCGCAGACAGGAGAGGAACAAGATGTGGTGGAAGTCATATCCAAGACGTCTGCAGAGAAGGAGGGGGAGGTCTCCGTCATGGAGGGGGTGGAGGAGGAGGTGGAGCCACCGCCAGCTGCTGGACTTCTGGGAAGTGGCAGGAAAAGATCTCAAGCTGCACCAAAAACCAGAGGACGGAGAAGAAGAAAGCAGCGAGAAGAAGAGGAGGAGGAGGAGGAGGAGGAGGCGGAGGGTGCATCTGCAGAAAACAAAGAAGATCCAACAAAAAAGGAAGAGAGGAAAGACTACGAAGAAAATGAAGAAGAGGAGAAAGGAATCGCAGAAGAAGAAACACCAGTGACTGCAGAGGAAGATGTTCCTGAGGAGAAGATCACTGCTGAGGAAGAGGAGGATGTTCCTGAGGAGAAGATCACTGCTGAGGAAGAGGAGGATGTTCCTGAGGAGAAGATCACTGCTGAGGAAGAGGAGGATGTTCCTGAACAGAAGATCACTGCTGAGGAAGAGGAGGATGTTCCTGAGGAGAAGATCACTGCTGAGGAAGAGGACGATGTTCCTGAACAGAAGATCACTGCTGAGGAAGAGGAGGACGTTCCCGAGGAGAAGATCACTGCTGAGGAAGAGGAGGACGTTCCCGAGGAGAAGATCACTGCTGAGGAAGAGGAGGATGTTCCCGAGGAGAAGATCATTGCTGAGGAAGAGGAGGAGGTTCCCGAGGAGAAGATCACTGCTGAGGAAGAGGAGGATGTTCCTGAACAGAAGATCACTGCTGAGGAAGAGGAGGCACCGGATATTAAAAGAAGAGTTGTGAGGAAGGGAAGGAGGTCTACTGCTGCTACATCCAGACGAAGATCCAAAAGAACTCGGACCCAGCGTCAGCCTCAAGAAGAGGAAGAGGAAGAGGAAGAGGAGGAGGAGGAGGAGAAGGAGGAAGAGGCAGCGCAGGAACCAGCTGAGAAGAAAGAGGAGGAAGAACAGATGGAGGAGAAGGAAAATGTGGAGGAGGGAGAAGCTGCTGAGGGAGACGAAGAGCAGATGAAGGAGGACAGCAGACAGGAAGCTGAGGAAGAGGAGGAAGAGGAAGAAGCTCCATCTGTAACAAGGAGAGCACAGAGGAGCAGAAGCAGAACATCACACGGCACCTCGTCACGGAGATCCAGGAGACGGAAAGACAGAGGAGCAGCGCCGACTCAGCAGCTGGAGGAGGAGAAGACGGAGGAAGAGGAGAAGACGGAGGAAGAGGAGAAGACGGAGGAAGCAGCAGCAGAACCTCCAGAGGAAGAAAGTGAGGAGGATAAAACGGTGAAGTCGTCTGGAGGCCGAGAGAAGAGGAAGTCTGCTGCAAACACCGGAGAGGAAGAGGAAGAGGAAGAGGAAGAGGAAGAGGAAGAGGAGCCTCCAATAAAAAAAAGATCGAGAGCAGCTGAGTCCGTCACTGAGGAGGAAGAGGAGGATGAAGGTAGTTCCAGTGAACAGCTGGAGGAAGGCGGGAAAGAAGAAAACTTGAAGGATGATGTCAGAGCTGCTGAGAGTGCAGGTGAAAAGGGGGCGGTCCTAACTTTAATCTTAGACACAGATGAAGAGGCGGAGTCTGAGGAGGAGGAGGAGGAAGAAGAGGAGGAGGTGAGTCTGTCTGAAGAAGAGGAGGAGCCGATCGTGATCACAAACAGAGTTTTAAGATGGAGGTCGGTTCCCTCGGTGATAATCACGCCCCGCCCTCGACCCAGGGGGCGGAGCTCTAAAGTTCAGAGAGAAGAGGAGTCCGATGAAGAAGAGAGTTCTCGGAGCAGAAGAGTCAGCAAGAGGAAAACCACGGAGGTGACACCGAGTCCCAAATCTAAGAGACGCAGCCGAGTATAGGAGGTTCTGAAGGAGTCAGCTGTTTGGCTCCGCCCCTTTCACCCTGAGACCACTCCCTCCTAGCAGTTTTAGATGATGTAACTTATCACAGAAATACTTCCGTTCCAGTCTTCTTCTTTCATTTATGTCCTGACTTTAAAGAATCAAAGAAAACATTCCTGAGTGATGAAGAGAAGCAGCTCTGGGACTGAAATATAAAATACATCATCTCCAAGGTCACTTCTTAAATCATGTTAATTCAACAGGAAGTCTCATGTGAGACCACGTTTCCCATAATCCCCGTCACCACCGGTTCTTCCAGGAGACCAGAGCTGGAACGTCTTCTGTTCCAAACTCTGGTGGATCGTTTGGGTTCGTAGTTTGACGTCCATCACGTCATCATGTCCCCACAGTGAGATCCACACTTCACACATCAGAGAGAAAACAACCGGAGCAACAAAAGACTTCACCAGAAGCACAATCTTTTTATTTGGAGGTGGAACTCGTCCACCAGGAAGTTCATCAGTCGCTCCAGGAAACCATCTCACGAAGGCAAGATTTAACGCTCATTCAAGAAAACTCCTCAATATTTGCGTGCGTTTGTATTTTCTTGTCCTTCATGTAATTTTACGCAAAAAACTAAATTTGCTGCAAAATCAAAAACATGTTTTCAAAAATTTGATCAACTGGCTGAAGATGAAATTATTGTTGTGATATTAAAAACTGAAGTTAAGTGCTGTGTCATGACACTGTGTGCTGTTTGATCCTCACAAGGGAGGAGGAGGAGAAGAGGAGGAGGAGGAGGAGGAGAGGGAGAGGAGGAGGAGAGGGAGAGGAGGAGGAGGAGGAGGAGAGGGAGAGGAGGAGGAGGAGGGGAGGAGGAGCAGGAGGAGGAGGCGGCCGTGGAAAAACCTCTCCTCTCATCATTTCACTCACTTTAGTTGTTTTTGTTCGGTGACGAAGGAAACTAAAAGTTGAACTCCAGCCTGTTACGCGTACACTCCCGGTTGCCGTGGCGACAGCTTCCTGTCTCCGAGCAGACAGTCCTCTGTGATCAGCTTCTTTACGTCTGCTGGATTCAGGAATCCTGTTTATTGGCGTCGCTGCTTGTTCTGATGTTTTCAGGTTTTGGACTCACTCATATTTTAAACGCTCCTCCTCCTCTCCTCCTCCTCCTCCTCCTCTTTTCCCTGTTTGCATGTGAACATCAACTGTATGTTATTTTATTGATTGTTTCATTGAAAACATGAAACTGGATCAGAAACAGACGAGTTCATTGAAACTCTGATGGGACCACGTTGGATTTGTGGTTTTTACTGTTTCATTAAAAAGACATAATTAACATTTTGATAGTAATTCTTACAAATGGTAAATTTATATTTTGTATTATGAATATTTTCTTACGTTTCTTTTTGAAATGTGAACGTCTACTTGTTTTAATATCTCGACTCTAGATGTTGGTATTTCTTTAATTCACAAACATGCAACAGGAGGTGAAATAAAATGAATTCTTTTCTTTTTTAAATCTGAAATTTCACTGTAAAAAGAAGCCAGAATGACATTTAGAGTACTTTGATAAAAACAATCAAAATAAAACTTGGAAGAGGTTTTTTCTTTGTAACATCCTCAGAAGATCTTATTATTATTATGGTCTTATTATGAGGAGAGGAGAGGAGAGGAGAGGAGAGGAGAGGAGAGGAGAGGAGAGGAGAGGAGGAGGGGGAGGAGCAGAGGAGGAGAGAAGGGGAGGGGAGGGGGAGAGGAGAGGAGGAGATTTGATAGAGATTTGAACTGTCTGTTGTCTAACATGTAACTCCTCCTCTCCTCCTTCTCTCCTCCTCCTCCTTTCCTCCTTCTCTCCTCTCTCCTCCTCCCGTCCTCTTCTCTTCCTCTCCTTCTCCTCTCCTTCTCTCTCCTCTTCTCTTCTCCTCTCTTCTCCTTCCTCTCCTCCTCCTCTCCTCCTCCTCCCCTCCTCTCCTCCTCCTCCTCTCCTCTCCTCCTCCTCCTCCCCTCTCCTCTCCTCCTGTCCTATGCTCCTCCTCCTCTCCCCCATCCACCCCCTCTCCTCCTCCCCCTCCTCTCCCCTCATCCACCCCCTCTCATCCCCCTCCTCTCTCTCTCCTCCTCCTCCCCCTCTCCTCCTCTCCTCCCCTCCTCTCCTCCTCCTCTCCTGCCCTCCTCTCCTCTCTCCTCTCCTCCTCTCGTTTCCTCTCCCCTCCTCTCCTCTCCTCTTCTCCTCCTCCACCTCTCCTCCTCCTACCCTCCTCTCCTCCTCCTCTCCTCTCCTCTTCCTCTCCTTCTCCTC
>NW_027211302.1:0-19249 GCF_029030835.1 Brachyistius frenatus
TGAATCCTCTCAGAGACCTCCTAACTTCAGGAAACTTCTCACAGCAACTCTGAGTAAAGAACAAACAAAAACCTTTATCTCAGTGGAGAGGTGTGGTTGATCTCATTGCTAGGTGTGACACATCCTTTTAAAAGATGTGATTAGCTGATCAAAAAAATGCACTCTTTGTGATAATGGCCACAGAAAGGACAGTGACATCCAATGGAAATGAAATGAACTATGTCCCAATATGAGGCTGTGAAAGCGCTGTCGCTGTTTGTGTGACCACTCTGCTGATGAAGGTTGCGACAGACCCGAGTCATCACTTCTGCACTGTTGCATTTTTACAGCTGCCAAATATCTTTGCGCTGCAATTACTTTCTGGAGTTATTGTGTTGAGTCGGAGAAGTGAGCATCTCTTATGAGCTCTACCATAAACATCGGCATAATCTTTAGTGTTCATTAACTCACTGTCATTCAGTGTTTGAAGAATACCTCGTTGTACTTCTGCAATTTTCTCTTTTGTTTCAGCCTCTTAAAAGTCCAAGGATCTCTTAACTTTAAGAAAACATTACAATTCAAAGAATTTTCCAAGAATTTTCTCAGCCCCAGATCTTCAGTCATATTTCCATTTGATCTGTATGCAGCAGCACTATATATACACTCTATATGGAATATCTTGTTTAATGAAAGTGGCAAAACTTCCTACTACTGCACACTACTACTCTCATTGTTACTATGTATCCACTTACAACAAAACCCTGAGTTGTTTTTAACTATTGACTTCATATAAAAGTGCTTGTAGCTTCCAGGTCTGAAAAATTAGGCCGATGTGGAAATGCCTTAAGCTGCAATACCACCGAGTGCCGCTAGAGGTTGGCTCCAAAAAGCCTCTGACTCCATAGACTCCCATTCATAGCCTCAAAAAATTATAAGTCAGATAAAATGTATCCATGCATTTTCTTGGTTTTGGTAGCTAAAGTTGCTCCTTCTTATTAGTTTTCTGGCAGTTCATCTGAAAATAATCCAGTTATTAATTAGATAATAAAATGGGTTTTGTGGGCGGGATGTAGTATCGCTGGGTTTCCAATCAGATTGATTCAGATCTCCCGCTTGTCCAAATATGGTCACTACCAGTTCCAAACCGCTCCTAACTCGAGGCTTCATTAAGGCCACAATCCATTAGGCGAAGTCACTGCTGGTTGCCACTTGGCTTTTAACAGGTTTCCTGAACACAATAACATCTGGTTTCACTTCCATTTCTTTAATGAAATACTAAAACTCCTTCAGCTCCCAGCATGCAACTTCAAGAGAAGTACCATTGTTTTTACTATCAACCAATCCTCCTTGACTGATTAGTGAGATTCTTCTTCACCTCTTCCCCTGTCAGGCCCACTAATCTAAGTTGGTTCACTGCTGCTTTGCCAAGCAGCTGAAGTTGATCAGTTTTTGATGTTACGTCTGCCATACTGTTTATCACCCCTGCGATGAATAAATGTCTTTCAGGCCTTTTTGTCCAACATAAATCCTGTCATTTGTTCTTTGTTGCAACTCATATACCCTCATTGGTCCTTGTTCTTTCATAGCATTGTTTTGTTCTTGCGATACTTCCCACACTTCTAAGTTGACCTCCTTTTTGTTCACCATCACCTCAGACTCACTCTGTTTCAACACAGATAAGAAACCCGTTAAGCTCTACGTTCAGACTTCAGGACAACACAAAATAACATGTTGCAACCTGCAGTGTTGCTCCTTCTGAAGCTAAACTGAGCAGCTGAGAGACAGACTGTGCTCGGGACAAAGAACAGAGCAGCAGGCAAACAAGAGAGAAAATGTAATTTACACAGCACAGTCCGTTCTCATGAAGGTACAACGTGCTTCTGAAACACTGTGACTTTATGGTCACACAACAGACCGTTTCCAAAAACATTATCTGCAACGTCATTAGTCTAGTTAAATAAATTTGAAGCTTCCAGATTCCCAGTACACACACACACACACACACACACACACACACACACACACACACACACACACACACACACACACACACACACACACACACACACACACACACACACACGGCACATCCACTCCACCCTTTGCAGTATTCGGGTGTGTCCAAATATTTGACAGTTGACGCATATCATTGCCTTTGGCACATCTTGCAGCGTTGTCCATACAGCCCAGAAATACTTTGGCATGTTCTCTCCTTCAACCTTAATCAGAACTCATTTAATAGCCTTCTTCGCACCCTCTATTGTCCTTTTCAGTGTAAGTGCATTCGTTACATACCTGCACTCAGTGGCACTCCTGTGATCACTCCCTTACATCCTCCACCATTCCATAACTTAGCTTTTCTAATTCTTTCAGTTTGCGCTCTCAGGTTGTTCTGTATACACACATCTCACCAAAAGATAGTCACCATTAAGAATCTTTGCATTCTGTGTCTCAGCTTTCTTGCTTACCATAGTTGTTGTCAGCACAAACAGGTTGATCTTCATTCCTTTAACTTTTCCGTTAAATGTTAAGATGAAAATACAGTGCTCTTTCTCTTTGACCTTACCCGCCCTCCTCTTTTTCTTTTTACGATCTGCCACGATTATAATTTCTTAGTCTGTTATTCCCCTTACCTCGACTTTGATTCATCCATTCCCTCACCTTCTCCTCGTAGTCCTACTCCTCATCAAAATCCATTTATACTCAACTGCCTACCTCTAAACCATTAAAGAGAAAAGAAAGTGTCTCCAACTTGAACTTACAATTGTCTAATATGTGGAAGTTGTTGTTGACAACGTAAGCTCAATGTCATGCAAAATGCATGTAAAATAATGCAAATAAACAACACAAATTCAGGGATGACTTCTTTTTTACTTGGGCTAGGACCTCCCAAACTCTCAAAAATCTATCTGTATAACACTCATTGCTAAATGGTAGAGAGCCAGTAAAAGGACAAAACAGTTCTTGTTTGAAATGTACTTCGATCATGTCTTTTGGAAATAGAGAGGCTTAAACCCAGGTTTATGGAAATTCCCGAAAGTCCCTGAAGGCAGCACAGCAAGTGGGCGTAGCACGAGGGCAAGAAACTGAGAGCTGACTGATAAAGTCACATCTTCCGTGAACACACGGACTCAGCAGAACTGCGGCAGAGGTAAATAGATTCTTGTATTTAAGTTCGTGTGATAAACATTAGTTGCTGATGATTTTTATTTTTGTGATCATACTTATTTATTAGAGATCTATGTCGGCTCTTCCTGTCAGAACTATTTAAAGACATTAATGGCGCTTACGAAAAATAGGATTTGCAGTTTTTGCCTTTTTAAAAAAAAAATTTTTTTTTTATAGCTTAGTAAATCAAGATTTTGAAACATTTTACAGTAAAATTCTTCAATGTGAGTGTAGTTTTAACACACCGACATGATTACACGAAAGAACAAAGGCCAATGCGGAAGCTTTCGACTCGGGCGTTGGCGGAAACTGAAGGCAACATGTTTTTCTGCCGAGTTGTTGCGCAATAGATGATAAGCGTACTTTGTGTGACGCAGGGGAAAAAAAAAAGGTCTAAAAACTCTGTATGAACCGGGTTATTTTACCCGTTAAAACATATTCAAAAGGATTTCTATCCTAAAATACAACCTTTATTTTTTTTTAATTGTAAGAAAATAGGCTATTTAACATTAGGCTTAAAAATATAATAATACGTACATGAAATGTATTCTGAATATCATAATTTAAAATTAATCTGTCTTCATCTCTCATCTCAGCTGTCTTTAAAGTTTTTGTCTAAACCACGAAAAAGTAACTAATATCTCTTAGTGATACTTTTCAGTGCTGTTCAAAGGTTATTAATGCCTGGTAAATTTTGAAAAATGACACTGAATCTTTAATTGTTAATTATCATTTTAAGATTTCAACACATATTTTTCTATTGTATCATTAAAATGTCACATCAAGTAAGGCATTTGTAGTTCCAGCAGTTTGACTTCATTAAGTAAATTCACTGCATTTTAGAAGGAACTTTCTCTAAACATTAATATTCATTTATTTATTGCAGTTTTTCCTTGAATGACTTTGATAAAGTATGAAGTAAAAGATGCCGATGAATATGAAAGTCTTCAGCTTTAATAGTCCACATCGTCCACCAGGATCCACTGTAATGCAGTACTTCATTGTATTTCTGTTTAATTCCATCAGGTTAGTTGCTTTCTGTGAATAAAGTATACTAGTATACCAGTGTAGCATCACTTGTGTCAATATGTTAGTAAAGTTTACATACAGTGGGGCAAAAAAGTATTTAGTCAACCACCAATTGTGCAAGTTCTCCCACTGTACATGTTGTTTTTTTAGGTGACCGAGAGACACAATGGAGAAGCATTCATCAGACAGCAACAAGTAAGAACCGGTTTTCCTCTCAGTTCACAGGTTTAAAAAAAATGAATTACATGTAGTGAGTCATGCAAATAGTTGCATGATGTGGTAAGGTTTTTCAGTTGGAAACCAGACACCACCCCAGTACAACAGCGGTGGGGGGAACTTTCTCTGTGCCGCTCAAAGGGTGGAGTATTTTGGAGGATTTCTTTTTGAGAAGTACAACAGCGTTGCATCAAAGGGTTCAAACTCTGAATAACGTGACAGCCTCCGAAGAATTCCAGAAAAACTCCCTGAAAAAACTAAAATGGGGAGAAGGGAGGCGCTTCAGGACTAGAGGAGGAACCGAGGAGGAATCCCTCTTTCCAGAATGTAGAGACCCAGCAAGTAAAAATGAAATTGGATTGAACTAAATTAGCTGCAATGAGAAGTTTAGGACTGTAAACGTGTTTGGAGTGAAGAATGTGAATTAAAGATGTCGAGCCGTTTCCAGGGGCCACCGAGCACACCTTGGGACCAGGGCCACAAAACCTCTTCCGTACCATGAAGAACAGCGAGGAGGACGGACAAAGATGGCGCAGGATGAAGATTTTAAGAGCCTCCTCGAGTCCTGCTGCTTCGTTATGTCTCTTTTACATGTTGACAGCTCTTTAATGTCACTTCTCTTCGTTCTTATTTTATCCACGAGGAAGTTTCAGTTTATACTTCTGCTTTATTTCCGTATCCATTCATGTGTTTTAAAAAAAAAATATATATATATTATTAGCATGATATGGTCAAATCTGATTTTAATGAGTTACAACATCCAATGACTTTATGTTTTGCTGGATTGGTTGCAGTCACATACTAGAGCCATGCAGATAGTTCTGCTGTGTGTTGAGGGTTTGAGATATCTTCCTTTAAAACTTGAAGCACAACCCTAATACGAAAACCTCTTCTGTACCTCGAAGACCTGGAAAGAAGACAGACGACACTCATTCAAAGACTCCACTCGCACAAAAGAAGAAGAGGCCAGACGAAGCACGGTGAAACAAGTAAATGCAGAAAACATAGCTGTATAATGCAAACACGCTGGAGGGTGAAAATCCAACTCAGTCAGTACATACTGGAGCCATGAAGCAAGCTGACACAGTCCTGAGAGGGGACAGAGACGAGGACCCAAGATGGCACTCGAGCTCATAGCTGGACACACAAACGGAATCAAAGTGGTGCCATGATTTTCCGACGGTTGAGGACAACACTCGTCAGCAGGACGAGACATAAAACCTTACTGCTTTTCACTAAATGCAGTACATGTAGACTGACTAACATAAATACAGGAGCTCCAAAGTAACAATGAGAATAGACAAGTTGTTTCTGAAAAGTGCATTAAGACTCATCTTTTGCAGGTCAGCGGTTCAGCCGTTGGACTCGTCTTATCTCCCAACATGCAACGGAAAAAGAGGTTTGTTGCCTCACATCTAAAAACAATCCCAACGATCATTTATTTTCCTTCTTCCATCAAACTTCTCATGTCTGCCTCGTGTTGCAGGTCCAGAGTACCTGAAGTGGGTGTCAGACAACCTGTCCAAAAATAGCCACTTCAGGTTAAAGAGTCCACGTGGCGCCTCACTGAAAATAGGAACGCTTGAGGACACCATTTACAGCGAGAAGCATGATGAGGTGAACGGGTGGGGGAAATTCTACCTGCCCGGCGTCGTAACAATGCACGTTGTCGGTATTGTGAAGGGCGTCTTGTGCCCGTGTGAGCAGCTTGTTATGATGACCTGTGAGGACGGAAAGCTGTACGCCTTCGATGGAGAGGAGCTGCACGTGGTGGCTTCGAGCATGGAGCAGCTACGTAAAGAGGGAATAGAGTATCCAGCATCCACGAGCTACTACGATGGGGAGGCCTTCAAAGATATGGTGAGAAGTTAGAGGCATTTTCTGGGAACAGGCAAGTTTTTCTTATTGATTACCCTGATAAATGATCACCTGGGATTGTTTTTTGGTAATGTCTGTTGTGCGTAGACCGAGGAGGACTGGGCAGTCGTGAGGAAGGGCGCTGTGGGGAAGAAGTTAGACGAGGAGCACCATAAACTGGTGACGTCAAGAAAGTCCAGATTCCTGGAGAACCTCAAACTCAGCAGAGACAAAAGAGGTACGTATCTTTAAATTGATAATTATTAATCAATTAATGATTCATTCTCAACTGTTTTTGTTTATTTAAAGCCTTGTGAAGGAAAGATTTGGTTTTTGCTGGTGTGTGTTAGCCTGCTGAATAACTGCTAGGTAGTAATCTCTCTCTCTCTCTCTCTTCCTCATCAGGTGTCATCACAACATGAATACAGTGAACCCTCGTTTTTCGCGGGGGTTACGTTCCAAATAGAAACCGTGATAGGCGAAATCCGTTAAGTAGTAACCTTTATTTTACAATTGAAATAGATAGAACTGGACATTAAATATATCTACGTTACATATAGTCGTAATGTGATTTCAATGCAAGATGCAAATCCGTGAAGCAGCGAGACCGTGAAAGGTGAACCGCGTTATAGCGAGGGTTCACAGTACACCTATATTATATAGATATATCCCCCCCGAGACTGTCATCAGGACACCCTCCTCACCTCTGACTCCTGGTCAATGTTGGCCCTTTGCTGGTGGACAGGGACACATGTTGATCTTGCTGTCCCAACCAGTGACGTCACGTCACTGGTTGGGACAGCAAGACAGCTGGGTCATATTTCACGCCTGCAGTCAACCGATGACTTCCTTTCCAGCGCTCCGAGAACGTTTACTGTCTACGTAAGTCACATATTTTCTATTAACCTCCCCGGAGCTGTCGCTCACTTTCACTTGTACACATGAAGTGAACCACAAGGTGCTCAATGTCTGTCTCTCTTTCTGTCTCCGTCAGGGACTGAGGACAGAAGACGGGAGAGCAGATCCGATTCGAAAGCAAAAAAGAAAAAGGAAATGAAAGACAATATTGAAAAGCATTGTTTTACTAATGTACAGTGAACCCTCGTTTTCCACGGGGGTTACGTTCCAAATAGAAACCGTGATAGGTGAAATCCGTGAAGTAGTAACCTTTATTTTTTTTTTACAATTATTATACAATGAAATACTCCATAATACATTGAAACCAAAGAACAAAACCTTTTTACAGGCCCAAGCATTTGTTTAACAAATAAAAGTACTGTATAAATGTTGTTTTTTTTTACAAATAACTACTGTACTGTAAAATAATAATTTTAATCATCAATACGAACTGAAGGCTTCAAATTGCTGAGATCGGCACCGCCCCACTGCGACCCGAGTCATTGGATTAGAACGGGAGGAAATGAAAAATGATTATGAAAACAAATACAAAGTACAGTAGGACAAATAGTGACACGTGTATTTCACTGCTCTTCTGACTGAGCCGCTGCATCCTGACTCCGCTCTGCAGCGGTTCTTTCTTCTAAAGCCGGCGGTGCAGGTGTGGTTTTTCGAGAGAAGAACATAGTTATCGGTAGTTGTTGTCGCTCTTTTTTCTTCTGGGCAAAAATATTCTTATAAACCGACATGCCACCATCGATTATTTTTAATTTGGCAAGCTGTTTTACGTACGTGTACATATTAAACCGCAACGTTATTGACAAACAGGTAGAGAAGAAGCGGAGAGACTGTTTAGCCAATCAGAATGCAGAACACGATGCACGATGCAAATCCGTGAAGCAGCGAGACCGTGAAAGGTGAACCGCGTTATAGCGAGGGGTCACTGTACATGTAGACTGACCAACATAAATACAGGAGTTCTCAAGGGCAGAAATCCCTTCTGGACCTCCAAGACCAGACTGTTCAACTTAAATGTGAAGCCAATCTTGTATTATTATGTGTCCATTGTAAATAAAATACATTTATTTCTTATGTGGTTTCATGTTTATTGTTGTTTATTGTTTTCATATTTTTTTTTATACATCTTATTATTATATCACTTAATGGCACCTAGTTATCAATCATGTTGTTACCGGTAATTCACTGGTGCTTTTCATGCTGTGTCAAGTTAAAATGGCAGCAGGCCCCATTTTTCAGGAGTGCCTTGAGGGAAGTTCTTCAAATCTTTCACAAATGTTCACAATGAACTGTTTAGATGTTTGATGCCAAAGGTCAAGGTCACGGTAAGTTTAATATCTATGAGCTTGGACACTTTAGTAGCACTTACTTATAACACTTTGAAGTTTGTCTTTCTTGAAGAAAATTGTGCTTTCTTGATTGTTCTGGGTTTGTTCCCTCATGGTTGAAATGCACTTATTGTAAGTCGCTTTGGATAAAAGCGTCAGCTAAATGAAATGTAATGTAATGAACACGTAAACTACAACTTGAGTGGTTAGCGGAGGCAGACAAACGCTAGGTGGTAATTCTAGATGTGACTGGAACAAATTGCTCTCCTGCCTTGTTGTATAAGATTAGAACCAATTTTACCTGCCAGATAATCATCATGAAACAATGCTTATGTTGGAGTTGGCATATGAAGCTGTGTAGCTCAGAATAATCTAGATAACACTGCAGTAAATATGCAGATGATTCAACTCATTAACTCACCAATAGGCAGTAATTCTAGTGTAGGGGGGAAAAGCTTTAACCACCAACCACCATAATGAATAATAAACAAGCATTATCAAAAAACACAACTCAAAAGTTTCCTTCTAGAGCAGAGGCAGAGTGGAGATTTCTCCCTGCTGACTATCGTGTTGTCACATGTAGCACCACCCTGATATCTCACCACAACTCGTAAATAATTTTCCAGCAAATTCTACTCTTGCTCTTTGAGTTTTTCCCGCTTTCACCACTTGCTCAGTTTCCCACTCAGAGTTTTCTCATTCAGTTCAGTGGTGAGCAAAAGACATTCCTGTAAAGCAATAATACTTTACAATTCTGTTTGTTCATGAGTTTAATGCTTTCAATCACATTGTAATTACAGTTTGGGTTTACATCACATCAAGTAGATCAACTAAAGACACGTCATTTGAATCATAGGGCAGGGCTAGAGGGCAGGACTTAACTTTTCTGTCTCGGTTTCACTTACACGGAAATTCAAAGACTAGAAAGAAATAATGGTGAGCAGCTGCTTGTCATGGTTTTGGTTGTCAGTAATTTTGTATTATATTTTAATGATTGATTTCCATTTTGCTCATGTCATTTTTGGCTGTCAATGAATTGTAATTTTTCTAATGTATTATTTTCTATCGCAACAGGCTACGGAAGTGAGAAGAAGGTGAGTAAACCAAGTTTATTATTAACTGCATTTAACTATAAATAACTGACATTTTGATATTTGATATTTTAGGGAAGAACGTCTCAATCATGGGGAGATATTCAGAAACAACGCTCTCATCATTATCGATGAAATGCTGGAACTGCAAAACCAGACGGAGAAAGACACTACGATGTTAGTGGATGAGGTATGTCTGATGGGGATGTAATTCATGGTGTATTTTGAGAAAGCATAATTTATACATATAGAAAATGATATCTCTGTGTGCCTAGATTCTTCACAGCATCTTGTTTTTGGGAAAGATCCACAATCCACCAGTTTCCCCTTTGGATATTTTTGATGATGATGAAGAGATGTTGAATGCGTTGAAAGGCGTCTACCCTCGGCCTTTTGCCCTCTATTCCTCTCAACTACCCAGGAGGAGTCCATTTTCATGTGTGCTTGACATGGTGAGATTGTAGTTTGTTAATATATAACCGTATCCCAAAAAGTTGGGACGCTGTGTAAAATGTAAATAAAAACAGAATGCAATGATTGGCGAATAATGTAAACCCATATTTAATTGCAAATAGACCAAAGACAACATATCAAATGTTGAAACGTAAAATTGTTATAGTTTTATAAAAAATATATGCTTATTTTGAATTTGATGGCAGCAAGATGTCGCACAAAAGTTGTGACGGGCATGTTTACCGGTCTTTTGCATCATTTCTTCTTTTTACAACACTGTAAATGTTTGAGAACTGAGGAGAACAGTTGCTGGAGTTTTTCAATTGAAATCGTGTCCCATTCTGGTCTTATACGATTTCAGCTGCTCAACAGTTCGGGGTCCCTTTTTGTTGTATTTTTCGTTTCATGATACACCACATTTTTTAAATGTTAGAAAGGTCTGGACTGCAGGAGGCCAGTTTTGAACCCGGACTCTTCTACTAGAGAGCCATGCTGTTGAAATACATGCAGAATGTGGTTTGGTATTGTTTTGCTGAAATAAACAAGGCCTTCCTCAAAAGAGACGTTGTCTGGAGGGCAGCATATGCTGCTCCAAAGCCTTTATATATCATTCAGCATTAATGGTTCCTTCCCAGATGTGCAAGCTACCCATGCCATGTGCTCTACTGCATCCCTGTACCATCACGGAAGCTGTCTTTTTAATGATAACCGGCTGGATGGTCCCTCTTATCAGGAGATAAAGAGGCATCCATGATATCCAAGAAAAATCTTAAATTTTGATTTGTCAGACCACATGACAGTTTTCCACTTTGCCTCAGTCCATCTTAATTAAGCTCGGGCCCAGAGAAAGTGGCGGTGCTTTTGGATTATGTTTATATCTGGTTTCTTCTTTGCATGATAGAGTTTTAACCAGCATCTGCAGATGTAGTGATGAACTGTGTTCACAGACGATGGATTTTTAGAAGTGTTTCATAACCCAAACAATGATTTAAATTACAGAAGTGTGTCTGTTTTTGATGCAGTGCGACCTGAGGGGCCAAAGATCACTCAGTTTTTGGCTTTGTCCCTTGCACACAGAGATTTCTCCAGATTCTCTGAATCTGTTAAATGATATAATGAACTGTAGATTTTACGTTGAGGAACATTATTCTTAGATTGTTGCATTATTTTCCAAAAACAGTCTTTCACAGTGATGAACCTCTTCCCATCTTCACTGCTGAGAGACTCTCTGAAATGCTCTTTTTATGCCCAATCTTGTTACTGATCGGTTGCCAGTTAATGTAATTGGTTGAGATGCTTCACCAGGTATTTTGTTTTAGCTTTAGACAACTTTTCCAGTCTTTTGTTGACCCTATCTCAACTTTTTTGAGACATGTTGCTGACGTTGAATTAAAAATGAACATATATTTTTAATTTCAACATCTGACATGTTGTCTTTGAACTATTTTCAATTAAATATGGGTTTATGTCATTTGCAAATCATTGCATTTTGTTTTTATTACATTTTACACAGCATCCCAACTTTTTTTTGGAAACGGGGTAAAACGTTTCTTCCTTGTAAAGTTATATAATCTGTCTACTTCATGCATTTGCGGGGATAACAGCCATTTGATAATCATTGTGATGTCTTACAGATGGTCCACGTGTCTGGACAAGATAATGAAGAAGGAATAAAAAATAGACTGCAAGAGTTCACCAATCAGCTGAAGAAAGGTGCTAACTCACAGCTTTTGTTCTGCTCCACCATGTGTGTCTCTCACATCAATGAACCAAATTCAGCCAGGTACTATGGAGTCTCCATGTCCAACGCTGGTCGTATGCCTGGGAGAATCCTGGTTAATGCCGCCTGTTGTAGCGCCTGGGATGATTATGTAGCTGGTGCAGTGATGACCTTTTATCCAAAGGGGGCCAAGAGGCCAAATTTTGATGGAACCATTAGATTACCTGAGGGTGTCACGTGCCAGGCATTTGGACTCAGTGATGGAAGAGAAAAGCCTCCGTGCAAGTCATGTGCGACTTTGTTTGGTTTTCAAACGACTGCAACAGAATCATGGGCTAATGGCAATTGTGCTGAAGTAGAGAGTTTGAGCAACTTGTTTAAAAATGAGAATCATATCAAAGAACAAGCGCGGCCATTAGCTGAGACGTGGACTGAAAATGCAAGGCAGACGGTTAAAGAAGATGTTTTGAGAGATCTGGAAAACTTACTGAAAGCAGTGAAATTTGAATGGGAGAATAAGTTCTACACCCCACAAATTAATTAGAGGCGAATAGAGAATAAAGGGAAGTCATTTAATTTAAGTTTCTTGTCTCAGTCTCATCAGGAATTAGGATCCAAATACATGACAGAGACATAAGGTTCAGGCAAACAAAAGAGCTTTTCTTAAAGTTAAAGTGTGAGGCAGAACACGAAGGTTAATCTTAACCGAGTCGTCACTGCATCTCAGGAAATCAAAAGAAACAAACATAACTAGAGGACATGAGGAACTGTGACAAGGCTTTTTCAAAATGACTTCACACATTGGGGTTGGTTTTAAGTGTTGATTAGACAATCCAGCAACAACTGAATACCGAAAGGGAGTATATAAATACTGGATTGGTTCATTGCAGAGTGACTGCAGCTGGGGCTGATTAGAAAACTGGGAACAGGTGAGGTGTAGGTGGCAGGTAGGAGATTGACCATGCAGAAAGAGAAGGGACACTGGGGACCTCTGGTGGGTAAAGTGAGTAACACAGGGACGAAGGAAGCAGACCAAACAGACCCAACCCTGTCACTTCTTCTCTCTGAATATATTTATCAGTTAAAACAGTTAAAACAACTTTTTTGTAGACTTTGGCATTATGAGATGATAGCTTTCAATATGTCACACGTTATCATGAAAAATTTAATTCTTTGTGTATTTCTGTACTTGTATAGAATACTTTTTTTTACACTTGATGAAACGGTACTGATTCCGTGAGAAAGTGCCTTAATGCCTGAAAAAAACTACGTTGAATCTCTGGGCAAATGATATGTTGAAATCCCCTTGTATGGTTTTCCCTTCCTTTGTTTTCTCCTGCCTTCTTTCTATCTGCATTAGGAGATCTTTTCTGTTGATATTAGATAGCTCATATCCGTGTTTGTTCAGCTCTTTCTAAATAAAGTTAAGAATAAAAAAAAAGGGGGGTTTGGCTGGAGCGTCTGCTTATTCACTACACATGTACAGTCTGTTCTTAATTATATATTATAATAATAAAACCCCTCTTCTCCAAAATAAGCTTGGCTAGTGTCAGTACACCAGCAACAAACTATCTTCTATATAATAAAATATGATCTGGAAACATCGTCTGTGTCAATATACGTGAAATATCAGATTTAAATGCAACGACTTAATGCTCAAACACAAAGTGCGTCAGACGTCATTATTGTTGGTAACAGAGTTATCCAGATGTGTCATTCAGGAAACAGAGAGCCTTTCACATTGCGCTCACAGCCGATAACATAAGATGATGTACAAACAGATGTATATTCTTGAGTTAAATAGTCCTCGGCCCGATTTTTTTTTTTTTTTTTCTATCAAGGTGCAAATCATCACACTTCTACAGATATTTGGACAAGATGAACCTCTAAAAATATACAGTTATATCATATAACTGTAGCATACAGGGTATGGCACCACATCTCCTCACCCAGTTATCTCCATGACCTGGAAAGGAACTCTTCAAGCTGCCTTCACCCCCACACCCATAAAGTATGTGAACTTTTGCTAAACCCTTTTGGGCCTAGATCAACGGAATTTATCACCTTCTACCTCATAAAAACTAAAACCTTCTGCCACAGGTGACTATGTCCACACCATGCCAGCCGAAAACCAAAGGTTACCCCTTTTAATCCCGTTTGTCCCCCCAAAAGCTAGGTTTTGACCTAGCCTTGAGGTTTAATTGTTCAAAGAATATATTAAATTCTGATTTATGTATTTCCTTAGACTACCCATGATTAAGCTAGCTGATCCCAGCCTGAATTTAGTATCTTTTTTGTGGCATCTTTTCTCTCTTTCAGTGTGGCTGGTCTACAAAAGGGCAAAAGGTTGACAACACATTTCCCTCCTAAGTATTGTGATAATGTTGTTGTTTAGTCCTTTACAAATGATAGATATCTCTCCATATTTCTTCATCTTGTCTGACTGTGAGACCACATAGGACATCCGTCATTATTTTGTGTAAACCTGAACACAATTAGGATTTAGAAACATAAAAAAAAAGAGAAGAAATATTTCAGATTTTTTTTAAATATTTCTTGGTCAGCCATCAAAATAATTGGAGATAAAGTTTAATAAATAAAAAATAAAAGATAACGTAGCATCCGCTGGGACGAGGATCTTCATCTCATGCAATTAGATGAGAAAGATTCGGTTTGCTAATTGAAAAGTTACATTGGTAACACAAATTGCGAACTCAATTTGAGATTAGCAAGATTTGACTAGTTTTGATAAACTAGATCCCAATAATCAAAGCTCGCAAGAGTAGGATGGGTCTGAAGACCATGGTTTACTGAAATGTAGTTTTAGTGGTTTTAGTGCCGTGAGCTTTCCACTTGAGAACTTTCTATTTTTCAATAAATTACTTTTTTTTTCTGAACAATCTTTTATTTAGAAAAATGACCGGATTCTCTCAGTTACATCTCGGTCACTTGAGCGCCAAAAATTTAACCCACAAGCTAGCAAAATGAGCAAAACACAGACGTCTTTGGAAAGTTTCCTTTGGAAGGGGAAAAGGGCCAGTGAAGAGACAGAAGAAGAGCCTACAACCTCCAAGAAAAAGAAAGTTTTTAACAGACAATACCAGGAGTTCTACTTGAAGTATGGGTTTATCGCGACAGCTGATTCCCACAGACCAAGCCCGCTCTGCATAATATGCGGCGAACGGCTCTCTAACGAGGCAACGAAGCCTTCAAAATTGCTTCGCCACTTGGAGACCAAGCACCCTGGATTAAAAAAAAACAAGCCCCCGGAGTATTTTTGAAAGAAAAAAACAGGAACACGAAGGGCAGAAGGAATTACTGGCGGCCACACCACATCAATAAATGCGAAAGCACTGAGAGCATCATACTTGGTGGCTAACCGTATTGCTAAGGCTAAAAAGCCATTCACTATTGGTGAAGAGTTGATCTTGCCCTCCACTAAAGACATTTGCCGCGAACTTCTAGGAGAGGCTGCTGTTAACAAGATAGCACGGGTACCTTTGTCGGCTAGCACTGTGACCCGGCGCATTGAGGAAATAGCCGAAGACATTGAGAAACAATTGTTGGAGAGGATGAATACGTCACCGTGGTACGCACTCCAGGTAGACGAATCTACGGATGTTGACAACAAGGCAATACTACTTGTTTATGTGCGATATCTTTATCAGGAGGATGTACATGAGGACATGTTGTGTGCACTATCGTTGCCAACCAACACCACAGCCGCAGAACTGTTCAAGTCGCTGGATGGTTATATGTTAGGAAAACTTAAATGGTCCTTTTGTGTCGGCATATGCACAGACGGAGCTGCTGCCAGGACCGGACGGCTGTCTGGTTTAACTGCTCGGATTAAGGAGGTTGAACCTGAGTGTGAATCTACGCATCGTATCATTCACAGGGAAATGCTGGCAAGCCGAAAAATGCCACCGGAATTGAACAGCGTTTTGAATGATGTCGTTAAAGTTATTAACCACATCAGAGCACACGCCCTTAACTCACGCCTTTTTGAGCAGCTTTGTGAGGAGATGGACGCGGAGCACACACGGCTTCTCTTATACACAGAAATAAGATGGTTATCCAGAGGGAAATCGCTGGCCAGAGTGTTTGAATTACGAGAGCCGCTGCAAAGATTTCTCTCAGAAAAGAAGTCACCGCTGGCAGCACATTTCAGTGACGAGGAATGGGTCGCAAAACTGGCATACTTGTGTGACATATTCAGCCTGCTCAATGAATTAAATCTGTCACTTCAGGGGAAAATGACAACGGTCTTCAACTTGGCAGATAAAGTAGCTGCATTTAAAGCCAAACTGGATTTGTGGGGACGGCGCGTGAACAGAGGCGTATTGGACATGTTTCAAACATTAGCGGGGATTTTGTGTGAGACTGAGCCTGAGCCTTCATTCTCCCAGCTGGTGCACGATCACCTGTCTTTGCTTTTAAAAGAGTTCGAGCGCTACTTCCCAACCAAAAAGGACCCACGAACTGCCAAGGAACGGATCCGCGACCCATTTATCAACAAACCAGGGGAATCCAGCATGTCTGTGCAAGAAGAGGATCAACTGCTGGAGATCGCAAACAACGGCGGCTTCAAAAGTATTTTCGAGACAACAACTCTGCCGGTGTTCTGGATCAAAGTAATGGCAGAATACCCGGAGATCGCAATCACAGCAAAACCCTGTTGCCATTTCCGACATCCTATCTGTGTGAAGCGGGTTTTCTGCCGTGACAGCAACCAAACCAAAACAAAACGGAGTAGACTGGACATAAGCAACACACTTCGGGTGTCAGTCTCTCCCATTACCCCAAGATGGGACCATCTCGTTGCAGAGAAACAAGCTCAGGGCTCTCATTGATTTAGCGTTATGGTGAGTAAAAATTTTCATGCACTTTATATTCATTTTTGTGGGTTAGATATAGATAGATATATATAATATATATATATTATCTGTATCTTATCGTGAAGGCATGTTTAAACGTTACCATAGCGACCAGAGTCCGAGAGCGTTAGGGCTGTGGTCGCCAACAGGGGGGGGGGGGGGGGGAGAGGAGAAGGAGACGGTTCAAACTGACAACTTTATTTCAGCTGTTGAAAAATAACATTCATGGAGTGTTTAATAATAAAAATGTGAAATTGCTGGTTCTTCGTATTTTCTATAACGTTGATTATTTTATTTGTTTTATATATATATTTATTATCACGTTTATTATATTCGCAATATAAACAATCTACGTACCCCCCCCCCGGTCCGCAGTACAATTGTCAAGCATTGACCGGTCCACGGTGATAAAAAGGTTGGGGACCACTGATGTACAGGACAGGGGACATTTTATTCATTTTTATTCAGAAATAACAGTTTCTCAACAGTTTTTGGTTTTAAACGATTCCTTTTTTTTGACACAACCTCTCCGGCCTTTGAAAACACCCTTTCACAGGGTACAGAAGATGCTGGCGTGCACAAAAATGCAAGAGTAAGTCTATATAAATTGGGATACAGTAATTTTTGCCTCTCCCAGTACTCCAGAGGGTTTTCCAGCCTGCTTATATTTGGCTCTGACAGGTAGTGCTGGACCTCCACAGTGGCATCTGCTGTCACATTTTGAGTCTTCCGTGCCTCCATGACGCTGGTGTCTAAACGATGCCACAGTTTGCTACCTAAGAGGAAACCACAGATCATCACTAAGTGTTCTCATAGGAGTAATTGATCTCAAAATGTAAAATAATAGATTACCTCCTGTGACACCATGAGAGGTGGAAGCCTGGGGGATTTCCTCTCTGCTTTGTTTTGACCGTATAATGGTGGCACACTCGGAGGTCAGTCGTTTTATTGCTTCGGTGGCTTTTGTTTGGCTGAAAAATCCTATTACTTTAAATCGGGGGTCCAGGAGGGTAGCAAGAGACACGATGCTCATCGACTGCAAAGTGTACAGCTTCTCCCGGAGTTGCCTGATGAGATGGTCTCCCATTTCCAACGCTGCTGCAGGTGCCGGCTTTGTTATTTCCTCCTGAAGGGTGTGATCCAGCATCTTCACGAGGGGGACAACTTTGGAGGAAGACACATTTTCCTCTGCCGACAGCTCTACAGTGGCATCACAGAAGCAAAGAAAGGCACCCTCCAACAATGTTGAACTCTTCTGATGTTAGGAAGGGGATGTCATGTTGTAACCCAGCTAACGCTGCTCCTACTGGCTCCCTTTGCTCCACCAAACGTTGCAGCATCAAATATGTGCTGTTCCATCTGGTCTCCACTTCTTGCATTAGCTTCATGTTTGCGGGGGTAGAGAGTCTGTAGTGGCAACCGACGGGGCTGTAGGCTTGCGCGTGGTGACTGACGGCTACTCGTCCAGAGACCAAGGGCGCAGCAGGACCGGATGGCCGGTGACGCCGCCTCCTTCTGGGGGGGTCCCAGAAGGCCAGGCGGGTTCCCTCGAACCCAGTCCGGGGTTCAGCGGAAACAGTGTCATTCCGGCGGGCTTGACTGGAAAAATACTGAAATAAAGTCATGTATCTTGGATTCGAGTCTGTGGCTGCTGGGTCCTTCCTGGGTCGGTTCATTCTGTTAAGTGGTGGGTGTTTTTCCAGGACCCAAATGCAAGCTCACAGACTCGAGGTATAAATACCAAAGTACAGTCTCTATTGTAAAAAACAAACCAAAAAACAACAAACCAAAAGGTGGCACCGATCGTGTCCACTTGCGTCCAGTCGGGAGGGCAACTCGACCGACAGCTCCAGGGGGACACGGCTGGCAGGGCAGCCGGCAGACCAGCAGAAGGGACGGCGTCAACAATCCTCCGAGCCGGGAGGGCAACTCCACCAACTGGTGACTTTGACGGGGAATATCCGCAGGAGGCACAGAGGCCGGAGGAACGGGAACAGGACTGATGGAGGACTGACGGAGAGCAGACGGGGTGACGAACAAAAATTGAACCGACCACCAGAGTTGTGCAGGGGCAGGTTACATATAGTCCGGGGAGGTGATCAGGGAGATGCAGCACACCTGCAGGTGGTGATCAGGGCTGCAGCTGCTGGGACTGGTGAGGGGCGTGGCCACGGAAGGTGAGGGGCGTGGCCACAGACAAAGACAGAGGACAGAGGGGACACAGGAGGAGAGGTGATCGAGAGGGAGGGGGAGGGTGGGGCAAAACGGAGGAAAAAACTGGACTCCTGACACAAACAACTAAAACAGAGAACACAGCAGGAACGAAGAAAGTTAAAAGTGTTCCAGATGTTGCACTTGTGTACTAACTCCCACTATTTTAAGTGCATCAGTTCGTTCACACTTCAATCTGTGTCTTTCCTGACTTACCATGCTCATGAATCACCAACGTGCTAGACTGTGTTGTCTTTCCATTAGTTGTATGAGTAATGAAGAGGACCTGCATTACACTGCGTAAAGAAAGTTTCTCCTGTGACCACCGAAGCTCTGACGTCAGGTTTTGTTCGAGGACAGTTGAGAAGACGGAGTTCACTGTGGAGCTTCACATGATGTCCAGCA
>NW_027211303.1:0-2500 GCF_029030835.1 Brachyistius frenatus
ATAGAATATAGTCAGTGTGTTATAGCATATAGTCAGTGTGTTATAGAATATAGTCAGTGTGTTATAGAATATAGTGGGTGTGTTATAGAATATAGTCAATGTGTTATAGAATATAGTGGGTGTGTTATAGAATATAGTCAGTGTGTTATAGAATATAGTGGGTGTGTTATAGAATATAGTCAGTGTGTTATAGAATATAGTGGGTGTGTTATAGAATATAGTCAGTGTGTTATAGAATATAGTGGGTGTGTTATAGAATATAGTCAGTGTGTTATAGAATATAGTGGGTGTGTTATAGAATATAGTCAGTGTGTTATAGAATATAGTGGGTGTGTTATAGAATATAGTCAGTGTGTTATAGAATATAGTGGGTGTGTTATAGAATATAGTGGGTGTGTTATAGAATATAGTCAGTGTGTTATAGAATATAGTGGGTGTGTTATAGAATATAGTGGGTGTGTTATAGAATATAGTGGGTGTGTTATAGAATATAGTCAGTGTGTTATAGAATATAGTGGGTGTGTTATAGAATATAGTGGGTGTGTTATAGAATATAGTGGGTGTGTTATAGAATATAGTGGGTGTGTTATAGAATATAGTGGGTGTGTTATAGAATATAGTGGGTGTGTTATAGAATATAGTGGGTGTGTTATAGAATATAGTGGGTGTGTTATAGAATATAGTGGGTGTGTTATAGAATATAGTGGGTGTGTTATAGAATATAGTGGGTGTAGTGTATTATAGGGTGTGTTATAGAATATAGTGGGTGTGTTATAGAATATAGTGGGTGTATAGTGTGGGTGTGTTATAGAATATAGTGGGTGTGTTATAGAATATAGTGGGTGTGTTATAGAATATAGTGGGTGTATTATAGAGTATAGTGGGTGTGTTATAGAATATAGTGGGTGTGTTATAGAATATAGTGGGTGTGTTATAGAGTATAGTGGGTGTGTTATAGAGTATAGTGGGTGTGTTATAGAATATAGTGGGTGTGTTATAGAATATAGTGGGTGTGTTATAGAATATAGTGGGTGTGTTATAGAGTACAGTGGGTGTGTTATAGAATATAGTGGGTGTGTTATAGAGTATAGTGTGTGTATTATAGAATATAGTGGGTGTGTTATAGAGTATAGTGGGTGTGTTATAGAATATAGTGGGTGTGTTATAGAATATAGTGGGTGTGTTATAGAGTATAGTGGGTGTGTTATAGAATATAGTGGGTGTGTTATAGAGTATAGTGGGTGTGTTATAGAATATAGTGGGTGTGTTATAGAATATAGTGGGTGTGTTATAGAATATAGTGGGTGTGTTATAGAGTATAGTGGGTGTGTTATAGAATATAGTGGGTGTGTTATAGAATATAGTGGGTGTGTTATAGAATATAGTGGGTGTGTTATAGAATATAGTGGGTGTATTATAGAATATAGTGGGTGTGTTATAGAATATAGTGGGTGTGTTATAGAATATAGTGGGTGTGTTATAGAGTATAGTGGGTGTATTATAGAACATTTTTGACGTGTTATAGAATATTTTGCGTGTGTTATAGACCACACCCAAAATATACAGATACGCTTATTTGTTTATATTTATTCATAATACACAGTTTGGATGAAGATCCCTGATGGAGTTTGCAAAATGGTAAAATATTAATATTAAAAGCTGTTTGTTGTTTGTAGTGAGAAACAGTGACAACAAACTCAGATTTTACCCCAAGTTAGATTGAAAAAAACCCTGCTTGGCCCCATTTAGTTATTATCATCGTTATTATTATTATTATTATTAATATATTTTTATTTTAAATATTTTTAAATTTTTTTAAATTAAGACTTGGAGACTCAGACTCGGAGAGTCAGACTCGGAGACTCGGAGAGTCAGACGCTCCAACACAGGATTCATTCTGCATCCAACACCAGAATAATAAATGGATGCTAACATGGCAGCAGGAGGCTGAATACTGGGTCGACCCAAACAAACGGGCTGCAGGGAGCTGCTGTCGGCGTGACCCACTTCTGCTGTGGTGCTGCCTTGTTCCAGGGAGGCACGTGGCGCTGACGCTCGTCCTGCACACACACACACACACACACACACACACACACACACACACACACACACACACACACACACACACACACACACACACACACACACACACACACACACACACTTGTTGAATCAAGGCTGAGGTCTGCCTTCTGTTCATGGAGATCTGCTCCTCCCAGACTGAGAGCTCTGAACATCAGCCTGCTGTCACCGATCCGGACCGCACACTCTCTCACTGCAGCTCGGTCCGTCCTGCTCGGTCTCAGGTTTCACAAACTCTTTTATGACACAGAACCCGGTGGGTCCGGTACCGAGAGGTACTCGGTGGTACTCACATGCAGAGTCACAGACCACTTCGGAGGAGAGTGAAATAAAAATGTGCTCAGGAACACACAGTGTTAACTACCTGGTAAAATATAAAATGCATAATTTTATTTGTCAACAAACAGTATTTCAGTAT
>NW_027211303.1:7500-19171 GCF_029030835.1 Brachyistius frenatus
GTTGTAGGGAGTGATACAGGCACGTGGAGGACACACACTACTGAGACTCATTTGGACTTGTCTTCAGGACTCTCCACAGAAGTTGGATCAGCCTGTGATCTGATTTCTCCACTTTTATTTGGAGTATGATTCTGAATCCAGACCTCCATGAATAATGATTCTGATTTCCATTGATCATTCTTATGTTATCTTGTTCTCAACACATTCCACTATGTGATGAATCAAGATTTGAACTGGAATATTTCATTCATTGAGATCTAGGATGTTGTTTAAGTGTTCCCTTTATTTTTTGGAGCAGTGTATATAGACACACCTAACAGAGAAAAAATGTTAAATACAGAACAAAAACTAAAGCTCAGTTTTTCATGCTCAGATTCAGAAACAGAAACCAGCAGCAGCTTCTCTCATCACCACCTCTCATCCAGCGACGTCATCATCCATCAGTGATGTCATCAACCATCAGTGATGTCATCGTTGGTTTGTGAACGTTATGAATCCTCCAGTTCAGATTCTGTCCGTCACCATCTTTGCTAGTTTGGAGCAGGAAGTGACCATATTTGGACGAGATGGGGGAGGAGCCAGCGGTGGATCTGACCGATCTGATCGGAAACCTGACGATACTACGTCCCGCCCACCAATAGCTGTAACCTGACTGCACCACAGGCCTGTCAATCAAACAGACACGCCCCCAAAACCAGGTCTTCTTGAATCTTCTTTTCTAATGAATGAGGGATTATTTTCAGATGGACCTCCAGAAAACTAAGAAGAAGGAGTGACTTTAGCTAACAACACCGAGATAACTGATGGACACATTTTATTCACTTTGGATTTGATGAGAGAAGTTGAATGGGAGTCTATGGAGCCGGAGGCTTTTTGGAGCCGACCTCTAGTGGCACTCGCTGGTATTGCAGCTGAAGACACTTCTGGATCAGAACCGTTTTACAGACCTGAAGCTACGAACACTTTTATAAACAGTCTGTGGTTCATAGAAAATATAATACATTAGACATTCTACTAATTACTAATTAATGGACAATTAATTAAAAACCCAAATGTTTCAAAAATAACTTTTGTGGTCTGAGAGCAGTTTACCAATTTAACAACAATCTCGTCTGTGTCGCTGTTTTTACATCCAAAATATTTTTTCTACGTCATGCTTCATGTATGAAAATGTGACCAACATAAAGGCATTTATAAAAGAACCCCAGGAACACAGACCTGTATATTTAAACAGATGTTCATAAACAGACCTGTATATGTAAACAGATGTTTATGGGTATTGTTTATGGGGTGCAGATCAGGACGTTGAAGTGGACTGTGTGTTTTATGGTTGTGTATAAATTGAACCGAGCCGTGTCTGCCTGCTTTAATCCTGCATGTATTGGACTTCATCTCCAGAGCACATGAACGATCCCTCGGCTTCACGCGGAGCGGCTGGGAGCCGGTTTGATTTAGGAGGTGGCTAACCTCTGCAGGACTGGAGCCGATGCATCCGCTCCATGTTGGAGCTCAGAGGTGGAGGGAAATGACGCCCACATGTTTGTGATGTCACACTGTCATGATGGTTTACTGGTGTTGTGTGTGTTTTTAATCATCTATCCTGCTTAAACTCAGGTCTGAGGGTCATCTGTGAGGGTAAAATCAGGAGTTATTTCACCTCCTCATACAGTTCAGTGTGACTCATGAACACGTGAGCCTCTCAGTCTGAAACTCCCTCATGAGATGCTGTTAGACTCCAGTTGCACCACTTGGACACAGTCGGTTAAACGAGTGAAGCTGCGTTCTGCAGCACCGAGCTGCTCGGCAGGATTAACAACACACGATCGATGCAGTGTCACCACACACCTCTGGGTGGTTGTTAGGAAGTAAGAGTTAAAGACAGGTTGCAAAAAGTTAACAAACAATTCATCAATCAACTGAGTGACGAGGTGAGTGTGTCTGCTCCTCTCACACCGCTGCTGGAGATGGAGATATCATCATAATCACCTTCATACGAGGTAAAGTTACAATCACAGTTACTATAATAAACATGCTGTTTCGTCTTATTGTATGTGTTCACAGTTAAAAGAATCATTGACTGATCTTTTGTTGACCCATCGTTCCACCCCGACCTCCACCAGACCTCACTTAACATCTCCTGACTTCTTCTGACATATGTGGGTTGTGACCAACTATCAACCATCAGTGATGTCCATCCATGTTGGAGGTTTTTCTCCCTTAAAGAGGAGTTTTTTTCCCTCCTAGCTTATGTGGGAATTGTTGAATTGTTGGTTTCTCTGTATAATATTGTAAAGTTCTGCTGTAAAGACTTTAATGTGTTAAGTACCATGAAATAACCTGTATTGTGATTTGGCGTTATATAAATAAAGTTGAATGTCATCGTTGGTTTGTGAACGTTATGAATCCTCCAGTTCAGATTCTGTCCGTCACCATCTTTGCTAGTTCGGAGCGGTTTGGAGCAGGAAGTGACCATATTTGGACGAGCTGGGGGAGGAGCCAGAGGTGGATCTGACCGATCTGATGGGAAACCTGACGATACTACGTCCTGATCACCGATAACTGTAACCTGACTGCACCACAGGCCTGTCAATCAAACAGACACGCCCCCAAAACAGGTCTTCTTGAATCTTCTTTTCTAATGAATGAGGGATTATTTTCAGATGGACCTCCAGAAAACTAAGAAGAAGGAGTGACTTTAGCTAACAACACCGAGATAACTGATGGACACATTTTATTCACTTTGGATTTGATGAGAGAAGTTGAATGGGAGTCTATGGAGCCGGAGGCTTTTTGGAGCCGACCTCTAGTGGCACTCGCTGGTATTGCAGCTGAAGACACTTCTGGATCAGAACCATTTTACAGACCTGAAGCTACGAACACTTTTATTCACAGTCTGTGGGGTCAGGTGAGAACAGCAACACTGAAACTAAGCTAAGCTAACATTCTGTATGTAATCAATAAAATGAAATATCAGCTTCAGTTTGATAAAAAGCTGCTCAGTGAGAACTCGTTGGTATTTGTATGAGACAAGTTATTTCTCGGACTCCCTGACTTTGAGTTTGTGCTTGTCTGTTTAATGACTTCAACCAGAACAAAGACCTCCATGGACTCGACAGAGACGAGGACAAATAACATCTTTGCATCACATTCACATGTGTTAACGAGTTGGTCACATCTCACAGAGGAGGGAATCTTCAGGATTTATCTCAAACAAACGTCCTCTGTCAGGCTGTTGTGTTGAGCTGATGTCACCATCCTCGCTGTCAGCAGGTCCTCGGTCTCATCAGCTGGACATGAGAGGGACATTTAAAGGAGCTGATAAGGACGGACCGTTCGAACAAAGGCATGCTGGGAGAGAGATGATTGCAGCTCAGCGGACAAAGAGGAACGTTGGAGGCTGATGGATGGAATCAGGACGGAGAGCAAACTGAATGTATCTACGTGAAGGAAGTTGTTGATTAAGACTGCAATCCGTTCTCTGATGCGTTTATTGAAGTGGGTAAATGTAATTGAGATTGCTGAGATAGTTTGCGGAGAGGAGCAGGGGGTGAAATGAGTCAGGGAGGAAGAGGAGGCGGCTCGCTGTCAACTTCGAGGTAGGAGAGAATTACCCGTCTGAAAATACTTTAGAAATTACACTGAAGATGTTTATTAGGAGAACACAGTCGGTCTCTGAAGTCTCAGAAGAAACTTTCAGAATCATAAGTGGTCAAACTTACATAGAATCAGAGAAATGGTGTTAAACATGTTAATGTTTCTGCTGCTCACCTTGTTTTATACAATATGGCAGCTGGTTTTATTAAATAGAAAACATACACTGTTCCTAAAGATGATTTTTTTTTTTTTTTTATAGAAGCTGAATATTTGGAGGATAGACTGGATATAAAAGAGTTCGTAGCTTCAGGTCTGTAAAATGGTTCTGATCCAAAAGTGTCTTCAGCTGCAATACCAGCGAGTGCCACTAGAGGTCGGCTCCAAAAAGCCTCCGGCTCCATAGACTCCCATTCAACTTCTCTCATCAAATCCAAAGTGAATAAAATGTGTCCATCAGTTATCTCGGTGTTGTTAGCTAAAGTCACTCCTTCTTATTAGTTTTCTGGAGGTCCATCTGAAAATAATCCCTCATTCATTAGAAAAGAAGATTCAAGAAGACCTGTTTTTGGGGGCGTGTCTGTTTGATTGACAGGCCTGTGGTGCAGTCAGGTTACAGCTATCGGTGGGCGGGACGTAGTATCGTCAGGTTTCGGATCAGATCGGTCAGATCCACCGCTGGCTCCTCCCCCAGCTTGTCCAAATATGGTCACTTCCTGCTCCAAACCGCTCCAAACTAGCAAAGATGGTGACGGACAGAATCTGAACTGGAGGATTCATAACGTTCACAAACCAGAAACCAGAGGTTCGGCAAACAGGCGAGGTGCTTTGTATACATTCGACATGACTCTTAAAATGCACAAGAGCATTTAAATCGGAAATCCACCGGAGTAAATAAACATTTACTTAATGAAAAACTGGATAAAAGAACACGTAGAGGGTTTTTAGTTTAATTAACCAAAGAACAAGCCAGAAATAGGGTGAACCAAAATCAGATTAAATGCAACGATCCTTCAAATGTGGTCATCTAACAAAGAAAAAGACATGTGATAGAGGTTGATTTACAGTTTATCAACGACCTTTATGGTACCAAATAATAGCAAACTTCACTGGGAATTTTACAATTAGAAAAGATAAAAAACAAAACAAAAAAAACAAAAATCCAACAATAAACTTGAATTAAGAAATAAAGGGTCTAAAATACATTCAATTCTGCCTATATGATTGAATAGAGTGTTTCTGCTGACAGAACCCTGTGATGACCCTTCTGACCACACCAGACCTTCTGGGTTTTTCCTCTGTCTGGGTTTTTCTTGCAGGTACTAGGTGGGCGGGGCTAATCCATGCAACTGGGAGCACCTGGCCAGTGTCCAGGAGTAGAAAAGGACCTGGCTGTTACAGTTCAACTTCGTTTCTCTCCCACTCTTTGTGGTTAACGAGCCGATCATAGAAGATGCACTCATCACAAAACACAAAAACAGGAGCAGATGGTCCTGAAGGAGTCCGTCCTCGTCACACCCTCAGACATCTGTAAGAAATATATAGAAATAAAAAAAAGTGTGACACATGAACTGGATTATATTATTGAACTGGAACCAAAGTAGTTTGCATCAAATGTTCACATTTTCATTTTATCCTAAACAGCTTAATCTTGACTGATGATGAATTTTAGTTAGTAAAACTTGAAGCCTGTCTAAAAGACATAAAGGCCTGGATGACCAAAAACTTCCTGCTTCTAAATTCAGACAAAACAGAAGTTCTTGTACTTGGTCCTAAACACCTCAGAAACTCTTTCTGTAATCACTTAGTTACTCTCGATGACGTTGTCTTGGCCTCCAGCAAAACTGTGAGGAACCTTGGAGTCATCTTTGATGAGGATTTGTCCTTTACACACCATATAAAGCAAATCTCCAGAACTGCCTTCTTTCATCTACGTAATATTAATAAAATCAGGAAAATCCTTCCTCAGCGTGACGCAGAAAAACTCATTCATGTGTTTGTTACTTCTAGACTAGATTATTGTAATTCCTTGTTGTTCGGATGTCCAAATTACTCATTAAAAACCTGCAGCTGATCCAAAATGCTGCAGCAAGAGTACTGACGGGATTTAACAAGAGAGATCATATTTCTCCAGTTTTATCTTCTCTTCACTGGCTTCCTGTTAAATCAAGAATATAATTTAAAATTCTCTTGATGACTTACAAAGCTCTACATTACATTACATTTCATTTATCTGACTCTTTTATCCAAAGCAACTTACAATAAGCTCATTTCAACCATGAGGGTTCAAATTCAGAACAACAACAATAAAGAAAATACAATTTCTTCCAGAAAGCCAAACTACAAAGTTCTATCAGTAAGTTCCATGTTAAGATACTAAAGTTCTACTATTCAAGGTAAAGGAGGAAGAGGAGGAGAAGGAGGAGGAGGAGGAGCGGAGTGTATTTAGGAGGTTAAAGTCGAGCTGTTGCATTCTGGATGAGCTGCAGAGGTCAGATGGTACTAACAGGTAGACCTGCCAGGAGGGAGTTACAGTAGTCTAGATGTGAGATGACCAGAACCTGGACCAGAACCTGCACCTCCTTCTGAGTGAGAAGAGGACGTATTCTCCTGATGTTGTGCAGCATGTATCTACAGGAACGTGTTGTTGCAGTGATGTTGGCAGTAAGAGAGAGTTGACTGTCGAGTGTCTCCGAGGTTCTTATCAGTCAGGGTCGGGATAACAGAGTTGTTGAAGGTTGTAGTCAGGTCGAGGGTGGGAGAGTCTTTCCCTGGAAGGAAGAGCAGTTCGGTCTTGTGGAGGTTGATTTCCAGGTGGTGTGAGGACATCCACTGAGAGATGTCAGATAGAGCATCTGTTAACAGAACCAGGATCAGAGGTGGGCGGAGCATCTGTTAACAGAACCAGGATCAGAGGTGGAGAACATCTGTTAACAGAACCGGGATCAGAGGTGGGCGGAGCATCTGTTAACAGAACCAGACTCAGAGGTGGAGAACATCTGTTAACAGAACCGGGATCAGAGGTGGGCGGAGCATCTGTTAACAGAACCAGACTCAGAGGTGGGCGGAGCATCTGTTAACAGAACCAGGATCAGAGGTGGGAGGAGCATCTGTTAACAGAACCGGGATCAGAGGTGGGTGGAGCATCTGTTAACAGAACCAGACTCGGAGGTGGACGGAGCATCTGTTAACAGAACCAGGATCAGCGGTGGGCGGAGCATCTGTTAACAGAACCAGAACCAGGCATCAGCGGTGGGCGGAGCATCTGTTAACAGAACCAGGATTGGGCGGAGCATCTTTAACAGGGCATCTGCTGTGCTTTAGGGCTGCATCACATCGGTGATGGTGTCAGGAAGGGTCGGCCCGATTCTCTCCCTGATAGTAAGAATTTTATTAGTAAAGAAGTTAATGAAGTCATTACTGCTGAGAGCTGAAGGAATAGAGGACTCAACAGAACTGGGACTCTTTGTCAGCCTGCTACAGTTCTGTTCTGTTCTGTTCTGTTCTGTTCTGTTCTGTTCTGTTCTGTTCTGTTCTGTTCTGTTCTGTTAATTTGTTTGTAACTTTTGCTCGTGTCGGAGCTCCGATCGCTCAGCTGCTGTAGAAGTTCATCTCATCTCAGATGATCATATTTAAACATTTGTTTTCATTGAAGATTACTTTTATAAACTTCACTCATCACTGGTCCATCCGTCAAACACTTTGAAGATGACTGTTTCAGTTCATCTTCTGTAAAATGTTTATTTATCACAAACATTCGAACAGCTGATTTATATCAATTTGAGCTGCAGACTTTTTCATTTCACGGAGTTCAGATACCGCTGATGAGTCATACTTCACATTTATCTGAGTGTCTGACAAACAGAACTTTATATTGACACGTAACAAGGTCTTCTTATGGTCCTCCTGTAAGACTGAAATACTTGTAATAATCATTAAGAATTAAAGAGGAATTAACTGTAAAAACTTTTCTGGCTGCTTTGCTTCAGGATTTAACAATAAGATAAAAATCATACAAATTTTGACAAGAAAATAAAGGTGAGTGATTGAATGAGCTAATGTTGACCTGCTTTCAGTCTCTGACCTGATTAACACCTGAGGATGAGACCGCTGACCTCAAACCCAACAACCCAACAAACCCAACAAACCCAACAAACCAACAAACCCAACAAACCCAACAACCCAACAACCCAACAAACCCAACAAACCAACAAACCAACAAACCCAACAAACCCAACAAACCCAACAACCCAACAACCCAACAAACCCAACAAACCAACAAACCAACAAACCCAACAAACCCAACAAACCCAACAACCCAACAACCCAACAAACCCAACAAACCCAACAAACCAACAAACCCAACAAACCCAACAAACCAACAAACCCAACAAACCCAACAAACCCAACAACCCAACAAACCCAACAAACCAACAAACCCAACAAACCCAACAACCCAACAAACCCAACAAACCCAACAAACCAACAAACCCAACAAACCCAACAAACCAACAAACCCAACAACCCAACAAACCCAACAAACCAACAAACCCAACAAACCCAACAAACCCAACAACCCAACAAACCCAACAACCCAACAAACCCAACAAACCCAACAAACCAACAAACCCAACAAACCCAACAAACTCAACAAACCCAACAACCCAACAAACCCAACAAACCCAACAAACCAACAAACCCAACAAACCCAACAAACCCAACAACCCAACAAACCCAACAAACCCAACAAACTCAACAAACCCAACAACCCAACAAACCCAACAAACCAACAAACCCAACAAACCCAACAAACCAACAAACCCAACAAACCCAACAAACTCAACAAACCCAACAACCCAACAAACCCAACAAACCCAACAAACCCAACAAACCCAACAAACCCAACAAACCAACAAACCCAACAAACCAACAAACCCAACAAACCAACAAACCCAACAACCCAACAACCCAACAAACCCAACAAACCAACAAACCCAACAAACCCAACAAACCCAACAACCCAACAACCCAACAAACCCAACAAACCCAACAAACCAACAAACCCAACAAACCCAACAAACCCAACAACCCAACAACCCAACAAACCCAACAAACCAACAAACCCAACAACCCAACAAACCCAACAAACCCAACAAACCAACAAACCCAACAAACCCAACAAACCAACAAACCCAACAACCCAACAAACCCAACAAACCAACAAACCCAACAAACCCAACAAACCCAACAACCCAACACACCCAACAACCCAACAAACCCAACAAACCCAACAAACCAACAAACCCAACAAACCCAACAAACTCAACAAACCCAACAACCCAACAAACCCAACAAACCCAACAAACCAACAAACCCAACAAACCCAACAAACCCAACAAACCCAACAAACTCAACAAACCCAACAACCCAACAAACCCAACAAACCAACAAACCCAACAAACCCAACAAACCAACAAACCCAACAAACCCAACAAACTCAACAAACCCAACAACCCAACAAACCCAACAAACCCAACAAACCAACAAACCCAACAAACCAACAAACCCAACAAACCAACAAACCCAACAACCCAACAACCCAACAAACCCAACAAACCAACAAACCAACAAACCCAACAAACCCAACAAACCCAACAACCCAACAACCCAACAAACCCAACAAACCCAACAAACCAACAAACCCAACAAACCCAACAAACCCAACAACCCAACAAACCCAACAAACCCAACAAACCAACAAACCAACAAACCCAACAAACCCAACAAAACAACAAACCAACAAACCCAACAAACCCAACAAACCCAACAACCCAACAAACCCAACAAACCAACAAACCCAACAAACCCAACAACCCAACAAACCCAACAAACCCAACAAACCAACAAACCCAACAAACCCAACAAACCAACAAACCCAACAACCCAACAAACCCAACAAACCAACAAACCCAACAAACCCAACAAACCCAACAACCCAACAAACCCAACAACCCAACAAACCCAACAAACCAACAAACCCAACAAACTCAACAAACCCAACAACCCAACAAACCCAACAAACCAACAAACCCAACAAACCCAACAAACCAACAAACCCAACAAACCCAACAAACTCAACAAACCCAACAACCCAACAAACCCAACAAACCCAACAAACCAACAAACCCAACAAACCCAACAAACCCAACAAACCAACAAACCCAACAAACCCACAAATCCAACAAACCAACAAACCCAACAACCCAACAAACCCAACAAACCCAACAAACCAACAAACCCAACAAACCCAATTCATCCAAAACCCTGACGAGCATTATATGATAAAACACCAGCTACTCAGAAAACGGATGTCACAGGATCAATAAGAGACGAGAACAGAGGAAGCATTTAGTTTAACCTGATGGAGCTCTGCAGATATGAACGAGCAGAAAGACTCATCATTTAAATTTATAACAAACTGACAGGCTGAGCGCCAATGTGTTGGAGTTCTCCCCGGAGAACGAGAGAGTCGCCTCCATGCGCCTCTGGGTTGCAGGGAGGAAGACTTTGACTGTTGTTTGTGCTTATGCAACAAAAGGCAGCTCCATCTACCCAGCCTTCTTGGAGGTGGTGGGGGCAGTCCTGGAAAGGGCACCACCTGCAGACTCCATAGTTCTCCTGGGGGACTTCAATGCTCATGTGGCAACCACGGAGAAACCTGGCGGGGAGGGGGGGGTGATTGGTGATTGGGAGGAACGTCACGGTTTGGCCATAACAAACACCATGTTGGAGCATAAGGCGGCTCATAAGTGTACCTGGTACCAGAACACCTTACGCTGAGATCAATGATCGACTTTGTAGTCGTATCATCGGATCTGCGGCCGTATGTCTTGGAGACTCGGGTGAAGAGAGGAGCAGAGCTGTCAGCTGATCACCACCTGGTGATGAGTTGGATCAGATGGTGGGGGACTCGGCTGGAAAGACCTGACAAGCCCAAACGTGTAGCGAGTGTAAACTGGGAACGTCTGGCTGAGGAACCTGTCCGGGAGGTCTTCAACTCTCACCCCCGGAAGAACTTCTCACGCATCCTGAGGGAGGTTAGGGGCATGGAAGCCGAGTGGACAATGTTCAAAGCCTCTATTGTGGACGCGGCCGCTAAGAGTTGTGGTCTGAAGGTCATAGGTGCCAGTTGTGGCGGCAACCCGAGAACCCGGTGGTGGACGCCGGGGGGGAGGGGAGCCGTCAAGCTAAAAAAGGAGGCCTTTCGGGCCTGGTTAACTCAGGGGTCTCCGGAAGCAGCTGACAGTTTCACTCTGTTTCAATGTGTTTCACTGTGTTTCACTCTGTTTTACTGTGTTTTACTGTTTCACTCTGTTTTACTGTGTTTCACTGTGTTTCACTGTTTTACTGTGTTTTACTGTGTTTTACTGTTTCACTCTGTTTCACTGTGTTTTACTGTGTTTTACTGTTTCACTGTGTTTTACTGTGTTTCACTGTGTTTTACTGTTTCACTCTGTTTTACTGTGTTTCACTGTGTTTTACTGTTTCACTCTGTTTTACTGTTTCACTGTGTTTTACTGTTTCACTCTGTTTTACTGTGTTTCACTGTGTTTTACTGTGTTTCACTGTGTTTCACTGTTTCACTGTGTTTCACTGTTTCACTGTGTTTTACTGTGTTTCACTGTGTTTCACTGTTTCACTGTGTTTTACTGTGTTTCACTGTTTTATTGTGTTTCACTGTGTTTCACTGTTTCACTGTGTTTTACTCTGTTTCACTGTGTTTCACTGTTTCACTGTGTTTCACTGTATTTCACTGTTTCACTGTGTTTTACTGTGTTTCACTGTTTCACTGTGTTTCACTGTTTCACTGTGTTTTACTCTGTTTCACTGTGTTTCACTGTTTCACTGTGTTTCACTGTTTCACTGTGTTTCACTGTGTTTTACTCTGTTTCACTGTGTTTCACTGTGTTTCACTGTTTCACTGTGTTTATCTGTTTTACTGTGTTTTACTGTGTTTCACTGTGTTTCACTGTGTTTCACTGTTTTACTGTGTTTTACTGTGTTTCACTGTGTTTCACTG